>NW_026606440.1:10000-12500 GCF_029834395.1 Sorex fumeus | reverse complement strand
ATTTCTTCTTTTCCTTCTTTTTTCTTTCCTATTTCTTCCTTTCCTTCTTTCTTTTTCTTTCCTGTTTCTGCCCTTCCTTTTTCTCTTTCCTATTTCTTCCTTCTTTTCCTTCTTTTTCTCTTTCTATTTCTCCTTTTCTTCTTTCTTTTTCTCTTTCCTATTTCTTCCTTCTTTTTCTTCTTTCTCCTCTTTCCTAATTCTCCTTTTCTTCCTTCTTTTTCTCTTTCTACTTCTTCTTCTTTTCTTTCTTTTTTCTTTCTACTTCTTCCTTCTTTTCCTTCTTTTTCTCTTTCTACTTCTTCTTTTCTTTCTTTTTTCTTTCTACTTCTTCCTTCTTTTCCTTCTTTTTCTCTTTCTACTTCTTCCTTCTTTTCTTTCTTTTTTCTTTCTACTTCTTCCTTCTTTTCCTTCTTTTTCTCTTTCCTATTTCTTCCTTTTCTTCTTTTTCTCTTTTCTATTTTTCTTTTCCTTCTTTCTTTTTCTGTTTCCTATTTCTTCCTTCTTTTTCTTCTTTTTCTCTTTCTACTTCTTCCTTCTTTTCCTTCTTTTTCTGTTTCCTATTTCTTCCTTTCCTTCTTTTTCTCTTTCCTATTTCTTCCTTCTTTTTCTTCCTTTCTACTTCTTCCTTCTTTTTCTCTTTCCTATTTCTTCTTTTCCTTCTTTTTCTCTTTCCGATTTCTCCCTTTCCTTCTTTCTTTTTCCTTCCTTCCCTCTCCCTCTTTCTCTTTCTCTCCTTCTAACTTTCTTACACCCAGTGGTGGCTCCTGCCTCTGTGCTCGGGATTCTCTCCGTGCAGTGCTCACGGGACCCTACCCCAGTCAGTGCTCTGAGGGTCGCACCCAAGCCGGCTGCCCTTACCACCCCGCCTTTAGTGCTCCGCGTCCGGAACCCATTTCTGCCACGCCCGCCTCTCTGTTCCTGCACCCAGAAGGGTGGCCCCGGACGGACATCAGAGCTGGGCTGGACGCGGGGGCCATGCCGGGTGGCCTTACGGTAGTCGCTGATGTACATATTCCTGCTGAGCACGAGGTCGGACCCGTTGCGCAGCTGCAGGTATAACATGACGTCTTCGAGCTTCTGCTGAAGGTGGCACCCAGAGGTGAGGCCACCCTGGAGGAGGTACTGGGGGCACTGCGTGAAGTTCTCCCTGTTGGAGAGTCTGCGGGGAACACGGGACCATGTCACTGTGTCATGGCCAAAGGTCGGTGCCCAAGGGCCCCACTCTGCACACAGAGGGAGAGAGGAGCATCTCGGCTTCCCAAACTGTGTCCTGAGGGGCTGGAGCGATCACCCAGCGGGGAGGGCGTTGGTTGGCCTGGCACGCGGCCGACCCGGGTTCGAGTCCCGGCATCCCATAGGGTCCCCCCGAGAACCGCCAGGAGGGATTCCTGAGAGCAGAGCCAGGAGTTAGCCCTGACCATCGCTGGGTGTGATACAAAAAGCCAAATAATAATAATAATAATAATAGCACCGTAGGACTGTCCTCCCGTTGTTCATCGATTTGCCTGAGCGGGCACCAGTCACGTCTCCACGGTGAGATTCGTGGTGACTGTGTTTGGCATCTCGGAGACGCCACGGGGAGCTGGCCAGGCTCTGCCGGGCGGGTGGGATCCTCTCGGGAGCTGGCCGAGAGGCTCTCCGAGAGGGGCGGAGGACTCGAACCCGGGTCAGCCATGTTGGCTGCGTGCAAGGCAAATGCCCTCCCCGCTGGGCTCTCGCTCCTGCCCAATATTATTAATTAATTATATTAATTATTTGCTACATTAATGTCAACTATATTGCATTAATTGCAATCGTGTCGATTATATTAATCATATTATATACTGATTATATGGATGTTAATGAATAGTTGTATGGATGTTAATGTTAATAATCTTATTCAATATCATCTGTTAATCAATATGTTAATCAATAATGTTAATCAATAATCAGTATGTTAATCAATAATGTTAATCAATATAATCAATGTCATGTTATGTTATCAATATCATGTCATGTAATCAATAATGTTAATCAATAATCAATATGTTAATCAATAATGTTAATCAATATGATCAATGTCATGTTATGTTATCAATATCATGTCATGTAATCAATAATGTTGATCAATAATGTTAATCAATAATCAATATGTTAATCAATAATGTTAATCAATATGATCAATACCATGTTATGTTATCAATATCATGTTATGTAATCAATAATGTTGATGAATATGTTAATCAATAATCAATATGCTAATCAATAATGTTGATCAATATAATCAATATCATATAGTTATATTGGTGTTACTGTTAATAATGTTGATGAATATCATCGATATCGATATCTATGGGCTGGAGCACAGCGGGGAGGACATGGCCTGGCCCGCGGCCGACCCGGGTTCAAGTCCTCTGCTTCTGGCCTCTGTGTGTGACTGACCCAATAATCACTGACCCACTCTCTGCGACTGACCCAATATTCACGCCACAGGGAAGTCGCCCAAGGCTGGTCCTTGGGT
>NW_026606440.1:0-5000 GCF_029834395.1 Sorex fumeus | reverse complement strand
CCGGTTGGCTGTGTGTGCCAGGCACTTGCCCGCCCCGCTGTGCTACCGCTCAGGTCCCTCGAGACACAGTTGTCGCTGGTTCTCTGTGCCCTGGAGCACAGCCTGGAGAAGAGACCCAGGGGAAGAGAGATGAGAGACAGAGACACAGAGACAGAGAGAGACAGACAGAGACAGAGAGACACAGAGAGACGGACAGAGAGACAGAGAAAGAGAGAGACAGAGAGACAGAAAGACAGAGGCAGAGACAGAGAGACAGAGACAGAAAGACAGAGACAGAGAGAGAAAAAGAGAGACAGAGACAGAGAGACAGAGACAGAAAGACAGACAGAGAGACACAGACAGAGACAGAGAGACACAGACACAGAGACAGAGAAAGAGAAAGAGAAAAACAGAGAGACAGAGACAAAGACAGAAAGACAGACACAGAGAGACACAGACAGAGAGACACAGAGAGAAAGAGAGAGACAGAGACAGAGACACAGAGAGAGACAGAGAAAGAGAGAGACAGAGAAACAGAGACAGAGAGACAGAGACAGAAAGACAGAGACAGAGAGACACAGAGAGAGAAAGAGAGACAGAGACAGAGACAGAGACGGAGAGCAAAGAGGAGTGAATGCTTCCTGCAGACACACTTTCTGCCAAATGATGAGCAGACCGCATGGGGTCTATCACGCAAGGCTGGAGGCGGGGGAATACAACGCAGCCTGGGAAAAGGACAGGGGCCGGTCCGTCACTGCCCTGCGAAGCAGACACAGTGCACCGAGGGAAGTCACGGAGATGGAAAGTTCCCGGAGCAGGTTCATCAATGAGTACGGTGAAAAGGGACTCCCGTCCTGACCCCTCCCCGCCATGGGTGGGGCTGGGTGCTGGGGTAGCAGGAAGGAGGGAAGATGGGGCAGGAGCTGTTAAGGGGGGTGGGGGGTTGTTCTGCACGGGGCTGGCGGGAACCGAGTGTGGGTGTCGCGTGCGTGTGCAATGGGTGACCGGTCTCTGTCCTTTTTTCCAGGCTGCGTTGTATTCCCTCCACGTCCAGCTGAGGATCTGAGTTTCTTGGGTGATATCGCCCCTTCGGTCTCCAGAGAAACTGTGTCTGCAGGAAATGTTCCCTCCTCTTCTCTCTCTCTCTCTCTCTCTCTCTCTCTCTCTCTCTCTCTCTCTCTCTCTCTCTCTTTGTCTCTGTCTCTGCTAGACGGACCTTTGCACCGTGTGTGCATGACGCAGCACCCTAAGTGCTTAAGGCTTCGTCCGTGAATCGCCCCCTTTCCCTCCCCGCATCCCAGAGAAGCTTCCAGTGCTCTGGTGAGCAACCTGAACACCCCCCACCCACCCCCGACAAGTTTATCTTTAGCCTTTTGTGTGTGTGTGTGTTTACCTCTCGCGGGTCACAGTTCCCCAAGTCAGCCTTGGTGACTGAGAAACCAAAACTTGTGGAGGTTCTTGGACCTGGGATTTCAAATGAGTCACTTGGTTTTCTAGTTCCCCTGAAGCCCTTTAATTTAATTTTTATTTTTATATTTTAGGCAAGAGCCATGTTCTTGGCTTCAGCACAGACAGAGCGAGTTGATTGACTCTGCAATGTATCCGTTCCTGGGCATAATTCTTCGACTCAGTCAGGCTTCAGTTCCTGTAGTGTCTAACGTCCCAAAAGGGAGGTCCCCGCCTTGGGGACCAGAATGGACCCAGGGGAGAATGGCAAAGCTACCCGTATGGCATCGGAATTGGAACGTTCTAGAAAGCCTAAAATCACGGTTTCTTGATGCAAGCTGTTATGACCTAAGAGACAGGACCCCCGTGGGGGGGGTTGAACCGGCCTGAGCACTTAGTCTGGGATTTACGGATTAAAAAAAAAAAACCTTGCTTGCGTGGTGGTAGTGGAGAATGGGCACTGGTGGAGGGATGGGTACTGGGTCATTGTAGAACTGAAACCCAAGCACAAAAAGTTGTAAGTCTGTAACTGCACCTCACGGTGATTCACTCATAAAAATTTAAAAATAAATAATAATAATAATAATAATAATAATAAAACCTTGCTTGCTTGGGGTTGGAGCAATAGCACAGTGGGTAGGACTTTTTGCCTTGCACACGGCCGACCCGGGTTCGATCCCCGGCATCCCCTAGGGTCCCCCCGAGCACCGCTAGGAGGGATTCCTGAGTGCAGAGCCAGGAGGAAGCCCTGAGCATCGCCGGGTGGGACCCAAAAAAGCAAAACAAACAAAAAAAAAGAGGTAGAGATTTACTTCCACCGAAACGATTGACCTCTGCGAACTGCGAATCACCACTACATGCAGAGTCCTATACCTCGACCTCCCTCGGGTGTGTGATACAGAGGCCAACAGTTCTGCATCCAACAGGATGTTTGGACCATCCTCTCTCTGTCGCCCCTTTGCTGGGGCCGTGGCTGTCTCTCTCATCCATCCCATCGAAGTTCTCGGCCCCCACACGCAGGGGTCACGCACCCACCCCTGAGTCCCCGAGGGTGGGCGGGCTAGGAAGAACTTCTCTGACTCCCTTTCCCCACCTGTGTCCAGCCCGAGGGTGGACAGGGATATGAGAATCGTGGGCGCTGTGGGTTACTTGGGTCTCTGCCTGACCTTTCCTTCCCGTCCTCCCCAACTTCTCACTAAAAGCCTCAGAGCTGCCGGGATGCCGGGAACTTCCTCCAGCTCAGTGGGTCACTGACCCCACTTGGAGGAACTGTGTCTGCCCCACACCCGCTGGCGGTGGGCGGGGTGGTCACTGTGCCGCTGGGGAAGGGAAGGTCACAGGGGCCTTTCTCACTGAGGGCGGGATGAGGGGACCCTCCCTGGCCAGTCTCTGGCTCCTAGCGGACAGAGTGGGAGGGGGCTTGGGGAGAAACGCTCACTCGGTCCCACGTCTGGGCGACCCAAGTCCCCTGCTGGGGGTGGTCCCCACGGGTGACTCATCTGAAGCGGAGAGGAGAGAGACAAGGTCACTTTTCCTTCCCCATCTGCCTCTGCCCGCTGGAACTGGAACCCAGGGTGGCTGGGTTCTTCTTTTTTTTGGGCGGGGGGACCCACCCAGCGATGCTCGGGGGGTCTCTCCCGGCTCTGCACTCAGGAATGACTCCTGGCGGTGCTCGGGGGACCCTCGGGGATGCTGGGAATCGAACCCGGGTTGGCCACGTGCCAGGCAAATGCCCTCCCCGCTGGGCTCTCGCTCCAGCCCCCGAATTATTATTATTATTATTATTATTATTATTATTATTATTTTTGCTTTTTGGGTCCCACCCGGCAATGCTCAAGGGTCCCTCCTGGCTCTGCACTCAGGAGTCCCTCCTGGCGGTGCTCGGGGGACCCTAGGGGATGCTGGGAATCGAACCCCGGGTCGGCCGCGTGCCAGGCCAACGCCCTCCCAGCTGGGCTATCACTCCAGCCCCAGGGTTACTGGGTTCTTTTTCCTTTCTTTCTTTCTTTCTTTCTTTCTTTCTTTCTTTCTTTCTTTCTTTCTGTCTCTCTCCTTCCTTCCTTCCTTCCTTCATTCCTTCCTTCCCTCCCTCCCTCCTTTCCTTCCTTCCCTCCCTCCCTCCCTCTTTCTTTCTTTCTTTCTTTCTTTCTCTCTCTCTTCTTTCTTTCTTTCTTTCTTTCTCTCTTTCTTTCTATCTCTCTCTTCTTTTTTCTTTTCTCTCTTTCTTTCTTTCTTTCTTTCTCTCTCTCTCCTTCCTTCCTTCCTTCCTTCCTTCCTTCAGTCATTCCTTCCCTCCCTCCCTCCTTTCCTTCTTCCCTCCCTCCCTCCCTCTTTCTTTCTTTCTTTCTCTCTCTTCTTTCTTTCTTTCTTTCTTTCTCTCTTTCTTTCTGTCTCTCTCTTCTTTTTTTCTTTTTCTCTCTTTCTTTCTTTCTTTCTTTCTTTCTCTCTCCTTCCTTCCTTCCTTCCTTCCTTCATTCATTCCTTCCCTCCCTCCCTCCTTTCCTTCCTTCCTTCCCTCCCTCCCTCTTTCTTTCTTTCTTTCTTTCTCTCTCTTATTTCTTTCTTTCTTTCTCTCTTTCGTTCTGTCTCTCTCTTCTTTTTTCTTTTTCTCTCTTTCTTTCTTTCTTTCTCTCTCCTTCCTTCCTTCCTTCCTTCATTCATTCCTTCCCTCCCTCCCTCCTTTCCTTCCTTCCTTCCCTCCCTCCCTCCCTCTTTCTTTCTTTCTTTCTTTCTTTCTTTCTTTCTCTCTCTTATTTCTTTCTTTCTTTCTCTCTTTCTTTCTGTCTCTCTCTTCTTTTTTTCTTTTTCTCTCTTTCTTTCTTTCTTTCTCTCTCCTTCCTTCCTTCCTTCCTTCATTCATTCCTTCCCTCCCTCCCTCCTTTCCTTCCTTCCTTCCCTCCCTCCCTCCCTCTTTCTTTCTTTCTTTCTTTCTCTTCTTTCTTTCTTCTTCTTTCTTTCTTTCTCTCTTTCTTTCTTCTCTCTTCTTTTTTCTTTTTCTCTCTTTCTTTCTTTCTTTCTTTCTTTCTTTCTTTCTTTCTCTCTCTTCTTTCTTTCTTTCTTTCTTTTCTTTCTCTCTTTCTGTCTCTCTCTTCTTTTTTTCTTTTCTCTCTTTCTTTCTTTCTTTCTTTCTCTCTCCTTCCTTCCTTCCTTCCTTCCTTCATTCCTTCCCTCCCTCCCTCTTTCTTTCTTTCTTTCTTTCTTTCTTTCTTTTTTTTGTGTGTGTAATTTTCTTTTTAATTTTTGTTAGTGAAACACCATGAGGTGCAGTTGTAGACTTACAAAATTTTTGTGTGGTTGGGTTTCACTTCTACAATGATCGAGGACCCATCCCTCCACCGGTGCCCGTTCTCCACCTCCAGTGCTCCCAGCCTCCCTCCCACCCACCCCCCATCCCCCCATCCCATCCCACCCCTGCGTCAGGGCATTGACATCTGAACTTCTGTGTTCATTGTTGCAGTATTCACAACAGCCAAAATCTGTGAAAAACAAACAAAAACCAAAAAAGAAAACCCCGAGTGCCCGAGAACAGAGGACTGGTTAAGGAAACTTTGGCCCAAGTACACAGTGGAGTACTA
>NW_026606439.1:0-16155 GCF_029834395.1 Sorex fumeus | reverse complement strand
GAGGTCGCCCCAAAAGCCTCTATCCCTCTCGGAAAGACTGGCAAGCTACCGAGAGTATTCCGCCTGCACGGAAGAGCCTAGCAAGCTATCTGTTGTGTATTCGATATGCCAAAACCAGTAACTACATAATCCATCATATCAACAAAAATATATAAACAGCATATGATCATATCAATAGATGCAGAGAAAGCATTTGATAAGATCCATCACCCCTTTATGATGAAAACCCTAGCCAAAATGGGTATAGAGGGGACTTTCCTCAATATAGTTAAAGCCATCTACCACAAGCCTACAGCAAGCATCATCCTCAATGGGGAAAAACTGAGAGCTTTCTCTCTAAGGTCAGGGATGAGACACGGATGCCCACTCTCTCCACTGCTGTTCAATATAGTACTGGAAGTACATGCAATAGCGGTTAGGCAAGAAAAAGATATTAAGGGCATTCAGGTAGGAAAGGAAGAAATCAAGCTCTCACTATTCACAGATGATATGACACTATACTTAGAGAACCCCATAACTTCTACCAAGAAACTCCTAGAAACAATAAACCTGTATAGAAAAGTTGCAAGCTATAAAATCAGTACTCAAAAGTCCATGGTTTTCCTATACTCAAACAGTGAGAGAGAAGGAAGTGACATGAAAAAAAAAAACAATTCCGTTCATAATTGTGCCCCAGAAAATCATGTACCTAGGAATCAGCTTAACAAAGGAAGTAAAGGACCTGTATGAAGATAACTACAAAACACTACTTCAGGAAATAAAAGTGGACACAAGAAAATGAAAAGATATCCCCTGCTCGTGGATTGGTAGAATTAACATTGTCAAAATGGCAATACTTCCCAAAGCATTGGACAAATTCAGAGCGATCCTTATAAGGATACCCATGACATTCTTCAAAGAAATGGAGCAAACACTCCTGAAATTCATATGGAACAATAAGCCCCCACGAATAGCTAAAGCAATTCTCAGAAAAAAGAAAATGCGAGGAATCTACTTCCCTAACTTCAAAGTCTACTACAAAGCAGTTATATTTAAAACAGCATGGTACTGGAACAGTAGCTGAGCTGCAGACCAACGGAACAGAGTTGAATATACTGACATCTCCTCTCAAACATATGATCAACTAATCTTTGATAAAGGAGCAAGAAATGTGGAGTAAGAAAAGCCTCTTTAACAAATTGTGCTGGCAAAACTGGACGGGTACTTGCAAAAAAAATGGGTTCAGAGCTCTGCCTAACACCAATATCAAAATGGGTTAAATACCTCAACATCAGACCGGAATCTGTAAGGTACATTGAAGTTGTCGAAACCTCCATGACATTAAAGCTAATGGTATCTTCAAAGATGTCATGCCACTGGCTGAGCAAGTAAAAACAGTGATAGACAAAAGAGACTATCTTAAACTAAGAAGCTTCTGCACATCAAAAGAAGCAATGACCAAAATACAAAGACAGTCTACAGAATGGGAAAAGATATTTGCCCAATACACATCTAACAAGGGGTTGATATCGACTATATAGAAAGTACTGGTTGAACTCCACCAGAAGAAAACATCCAACCCCATAAAAAATGGGGCAACAAAATGAACAGAAACTTTTTCAAAGAAGAAATCCGAAAGGCAAGAAGGCACAGGAGAAAATGCTCTACATCATTAATCAACAGGGAGATGCAGATCAAAACAACAATGCAATGATTCTCAAAAAATTAAAAATTGAGCTCCCATTTGACCCAGTAATACCACTCCTGGTAGTATATTTCAGAGAGGCAAAAAAGTATAGTCGAAGTGGCATCTGTATTTGTTTGTTCATTGCAGCACTCTTTACAATAGTCAGAATCTGGAAAAAACCTGAGTGCCTGAGAACAGATGACTAGTTAAAGAAAGAAACTTTGGTACATTTACACAATGGAGTACTATGTAGCTGTTAGAAAAGGTGAAGTCATGAAATTTACCTACAAGAGGTACTACATGGAAAGTATCATGTTAAGCGAAATGATTCAGAAAGAGCGGGATAGACACAGAAAGATTGCATTCATCTGGGGAACATAAAGTAACAAAATAGGAAACTTACACCCAAGAATAGCTGAGATTAGTACCAGGAGGTTTACTCCATTGCTTGGAGGCCAGCCACACATGCTAGGGGAAAGAGAGCTCAGATAGAGAAGGGAGCACCAAATAAAGGGTGTTGGGAAGATCCTCCCAGGATGGGAGAAGAATGCTGAAAGTATACTATAGACCAAACATGATTGCCACTCAATGCCTCTCTTGCAAACCACAACACCCAAAATGAGAGAGAGAACAAAAGGGAATGCCCTGCCACAGAGGCAGAGTGGGATAGGGGGTTGGGGGTTGGGAGGAATACTGGCATCTGTGGTGGTGGAAAATGGGCACTGGTGGAGGGATGGGTATTTGATCATTGTATAATTGAAACCGAAGCAAAAAAAATTGTAAATCTACAACTGTACCTCATGGTGTTTGACTAATAAAAAAAATCATTAATTTTTTTTTTAAAAAGAAAAATAGTAATTTGGGGAAGGAAATTAGAGGAAATTTACAAAACTCCAAGTCTTCTTGTTTCAGAAGATGATTTTACCCCAATTTTATAGTCGTCATGACATCATAAGAAACAATATACTTGATCGTGTTTACCACAGAGTGTAATATATAATATTAATACAACTCATTTCTTCCTCCTTAACTGACTAACAATTTATTGTTAGATTTTTCAGTGAAAATGCAGGGCATCCATGGACTCTGAGTAATATGCTAATCAAAGAGGAAAAAGCATTTGAATGCTGCCTTGGAGAAATAATTGGGGCTGGTTTTAACATTATCTGCATTTACTTGTATATCCCATAACTCCAGTATGAGAGTATATCCAGCACTAGTCTCTGAAGACATGCTAATATTTCTTGGTTCTAGCACTATCCTTTTGTTATATTTTTAAAGATTGATTTTATATCTATCCCTCTGTATATTACAAACAGTCTCAGATGGCTTATATACAAAAATATTCACAAATTAATATTTTCTTTTTTGAAGTAAAAACTGTGTTTTGAAGGATAAAGCTGAAATTCTGTGTGGGAATCTCTATGAACTGCACATTCTATGTTTGAGTAAAGGGAAATTACTATAGTAGATTATAGACCAAATAGTATTAAGGTCTGATAAATAACAGACAAAATTTCAGAATCTAAGTATCTGTCTGATATTTGGCCAATGACTATTAAAGTTAAGAGTTGACTCTATTTCCTGAGTTCATGATACAGCTCATTTTACATATATATACAGATATCCTAAAAGATAGCTTGTCTCTTATTAAGCAGTGGGGGACTTGTTACATATTCTATAAATTACTCCCATAGCCCTTTTAAGAAGTAAAATATAAGGAATAACTAGGGATAAAACCATTTTATATGTCCATGGTGGCAGAGACATCAAAAAGGTATTTAATCTGTGAAAGTATGATTAATTATATACAAACTAAGATGAATCAAAAAGCCAACACCAAAGCTCAATTTTCTCTATCACATGATATTTTCCATTTCCAATATCTTTTCTACTTCCAACATTTTTACTCTGCAAAGAGTTCAGTGTAAACTAGTTTTACTATAGAAGTGTTGAGATGAAACAGGAAAAAATTGCAGAAACTCTGAAACGACTAAGATCTATCATTTCATGATTTATCATCTCATAATTTAAATACTTTGTGATTATAAAATTATTTCATTTGGGCTGGAGAGATAGCACAGCAGACATTTGCCTTGCATGCGGCCGACCCAGGTTTGATTCCCAGCATCCCGTATGGTCCCCTGAGCACCGCCAGGAATAACTCCTGAGTGCAAAGCCAGGAGTAATCCCTGTGGATCTCCGGGTATGACCTATAAAGAAAAAAAAATTATTCTTTAAAGTCCTGGTAAATTCTCAAATTCTCAAATAGGTTCTTCCAATGCTCTTATATTTATAAATGTATTTATTGATACCTGATATTCAATAATTCATGTGATATTTTGTGATTATATGCAGTCATAATTATCTGAAGAGTTTACCCTATACACTATTCTTACTATCAGTGTAATTACTGTGAATATGAGGAAGACCTTTGCAGTTATAAAATAGCTTTGAAGACTCTCCCACAATATAAGCAAAATTTACATTTAAAAGTTACATGAGCTCTCTGGAAAGAAAGATGGCGGCCGCACGGGAGCCTTGTGGAAAGCGGGTTTGAGCCGGGCTCGGGGGGGGGAGCAGCGGGGACCTCATGGGAAGGGGGGCTTTGTGGGCCGTCCCCCACGCCCCACCGGGGTCGCCAGCTGCCCCCCACGAGCGGCTCTCCGGCACGGCCACGGCCCCGGAGGCACAAGGACTTAGCACAGAGAACCAGCCGCTTGGAGCAGAAAAGCAAATGGACTTGTGTTGATCCGCGCCACCAAGCCTGCCCGGAGGGGGAAGGGCGTTGACCAGCCCGCCCGTTCCTCTCTGGAAAGAAAGATGGCGGCCGCACGGGAGCCTTGTGGAAAGCGGGTTTGAGCCGGGCTCGGGGGGGGGAGCAGCGGGGACCTCATGGGAAGGGGGGCTTTGTGGGCCGTCCCCCACGCCCCACCGGGGTCGCCAGCTGCCCCCCACGAGCGGCTCTCCGGCACGGCCACGGCCCCGGAGGCACAAGGACTTAGCACAGAGAACCAGCCGCTTGGAGCAGAAAAGCAAATGGACTTGTGTTGATCCGCGCCACCAAGCCTGCCCGGAGGGGGAAGGGCGTTGACCAGCCCGCCCGTTCCTCTCTGGAAAGAAAGATGGCGGCCGCACGGGAGCCTTGTGGAAAGCGGGTTTGAGCCGGGCTCGGGGGGGGGAGCAGCGGGGACCTCATGGGAAGGGGGGCTTTGTGGGCCGTCCCCCACGCCCCACCGGGGTCGCCAGCTGCCCCCCACGAGCGGCTCCCCGGCACGGCCACGGCCCCGGAGGCACAAGGACTTAGCACAGAGAACCAGCCGCTTGGAGCAGAAAAGCAAATGGACTTGTGTTGATCCGCGCCACCAAGCCTGCCCGGAGGGGGAAGGGCGTTGACCAGCCCGCCCGTTCCTCTCTGGAAAGAAAGATGGCGGCCGCACGGGAGCCTTGTGGAAAGCGGGTTTGAGCCGGGCTCGGGGGGGGGAGCAGCGGGGACCTCATGGGAAGGGGGGCTTTGTGGGCCGTCCCCCACGCCCCACCGGGGTCGCCAGCTGCCCCCCACGAGCGGCTCTCCGGCACGGCCACGGCCCCGGAGGCACAAGGACTTAGCACAGAGAACCAGCCGCTTGGAGCAGAAAAGCAAATGGACTTGTGTTGATCCGCGCCACCAAGCCTGCCCGGAGGGGGAAGGGCGTTGACCAGCCCGCCCGTTCCTCTCTGGAAAGAAAGATGGCGGCCGCACGGGAGCCTTGTGGAAAGCGGGTTTGAGCCGGGCTCGGGGGGGGGGAGCAGCGGGGACCTCATGGGAAGGGGGGCTTTGTGGGCCGTCCCCCACGCCCCACCGGGGTCGCCAGCTGCCCCCCACGAGCGGCTCTCCGGCACGGCCACGGCCCCGGAGGCACAAGGACTTAGCACAGAGAACCAGCCGCTTGGAGCAGAAAAGCAAATGGACCTGTGTTGATCCGCGCCACCAAGCCTGCCCGGAGGGGGAAGGGCGTTGACCAGCCCGCCCGTTCCTCTCTGGAAAGAAAGATGGCGGCCGCACGGGAGCCTTGTGGAAAGCGGGTTTGAGCCGGGCTCGGGGGGGGGAGCAGCGGGGACCTCATGGGAAGGGGGGCTTTGTGGGCCGTCCCCCACGCCCCACCGGGGTCGCCAGCTGCCCCCCACGAGCGGCTCTCCGGCACGGCCACGGCCCCGGAGGCACAAGGACTTAGCACAGAGAACCAGCCGCTTGGAGCAGAAAAGCAAATGGACCTGTGTTGATCCGCGCCACCAAGCCTGCCCGGAGGGGGAAGGGCGTTGACCAGCCCGCCCGTTCCTCTCTGGAAAGAAAGATGGCGGCCGCACGGGAGCCTTGTGGAAAGCGGGTTTGAGCCGGGCTCGGGGGGGGGAGCAGCGGGGACCTCATGGGAAGGGGGGCTTTGTGGGCCGTCCCCCACGCCCCACCGGGGTCGCCAGCTGCCCCCCACGAGCGGCTCTCCGGCACGGCCACGGCCCCGGAGGCACAAGGACTTAGCACAGAGAACCAGCCGCTTGGAGCAGAAAAGCAAATGGACCTGTGTTGATCCGCGCCACCAAGCCTGCCCGGAGGGGGAAGGGCGTTGACCAGCCCGCCCGTTCCTCTCTGGAAAGAAAGATGGCGGCCGCACGGGAGCCTTGTGGAAAGCGGGTTTGAGCCGGGCTCGGGGGGGGGAGCAGCGGGGACCTCATGGGAAGGGGGGCTTTGTGGGCCGTCCCCCACGCCCCACCGGGGTCGCCAGCTGCCCCCCACGAGCGGCTCCCCGGCACGGCCACGGCCCCGGAGGCACAAGGACTTAGCACAGAGAACCAGCTGCTTGGAGCAGAAAAGCAAATGGACCTGTGTTGATCCGCGCCACCAAGCCTGCCCGGAGGGGGAAGGGCGTTGACCAGCCCGCCCGTTCCTCTCTGGAAAGAAAGATGGCGGCCGCACGGGAGCCTTGTGGAAAGCGGGTTTGAGCCGGGCTCGGGGGGGGGAGCAGCGGGGACCTCATGGGAAGGGGGGCTTTGTGGGCCGTCCCCCACGCCCCACCGGGGTCGCCAGCTGCCCCCCACGAGCGGCTCTCCGGCACGGCCACGGCCCCGGAGGCACAAGGACTTAGCACAGAGAACCAGCCGCTTGGAGCAGAAAAGCAAATGGACCTGTGTTGATCCGCGCCACCAAGCCTGCCCGGAGGGGGAAGGGCGTTGACCAGCCCGCCCGTTCCTCTCTGGAAAGAAAGATGGCGGCCGCACGGGAGCCTTGTGGAAAGCGGGTTTGAGCCGGGCTCGGGGGGGGAGCAGCGGGGACCTCATGGGAAGGGGGGCTTTGTGGGCCGTCCCCCACGCCCCACCGGGGTCGCCAGCTGCCCCCCACGAGCGGCTCCCCGGCACGGCCACGGCCCCGGAGGCACAAGGACTTAGCACAGAGAACCAGCCGCTTGGAGCAGAAAAGCAAATGGACCTGTGTTGATCCGCGCCACCAAGCCTGCCCGGAGGGGGAAGGGCGTTGACCAGCCCGCCCGTTCCTCTCTGGAAAGAAAGATGGCGGCCGCACGGGAGCCTTGTGGAAAGCGGGTTTGAGCCGGGCTCGTGGGGGGGAGCAGCGGGGACCTCATGGGAAGGGGGGCTTTGTGGGCCGTCCCCCACGCCCCACCGGGGTCGCCAGCTGCCCCCCACGAGCGGCTCTCCGGCACGGCCACGGCCCCGGAGGCACAAGGACTTAGCACAGAGAACCAGCCGCTTGGAGCAGAAAAGCAAATGGACCTGTGTTGATCCGCGCCACCAAGCCTGCCCGGAGGGGGAAGGGCGTTGACCAGCCCGCCCGTTCCTCTCTGGAAAGAAAGATGGCGGCCGCACGGGAGCCTTGTGGAAAGCGGGTTTGAGCCGGGCTCGGGGGGGGGGAGCAGCGGGGACCTCATGGGAAGGGGGGCTTTGTGGGCCGTCCCCCACGCCCCACCGGGGTCGCCAGCTGCCCCCCCACGAGCGGCTCTCCGGCACGGCCACGGCCCCGGAGGCACAAGGACTTAGCACAGAGAACCAGCCGCTTGGAGCAGAAAAGCAAATGGACCTGTGTTGATCCGCGCCACCAAGCCTGCCCGGAGGGGGAAGGGCGTTGACCAGCCCGCCCGTTCCTCTCTGGAAAGAAAGATGGCGGCCGCACGGGAGCCTTGTGGAAAGCGGGTTTGAGCCGGGCTCGTGGGGGGGAGCAGCGGGGACCTCATGGGAAGGGGGGCTTTGTGGGCCGTCCCCCACGCCCCACCGGGGTCGCCAGCTGCCCCCCACGAGCGGCTCTCCGGCACGGCCACGGCCCCGGAGGCACAAGGACTTAGCACAGAGAACCAGCCGCTTGGAGCAGAAAAGCAAATGGACTTGTGTTGATCCGCGCCACCAAGCCTGCCCGGAGGGGGAAGGGCGTTGACCAGCCCGCCCGTTCCTCTCTGGAAAGAAAGATGGCGGCCGCACGGGAGCCTTGTGGAAAGCGGGTTTGAGCCGGGCTCGGGGGGGGGAGCAGCGGGGACCTCATGGGAAGGGGGGCTTTGTGGGCCGTCCCCCACGCCCCACCGGGGTCGCCAGCTGCCCCCCACGAGCGGCTCTCCGGCACGGCCACGGCCCCGGAGGCACAAGGACTTAGCACAGAGAACCAGCCGCTTGGAGCAGAAAAGCAAATGGACCTGTGTTGATCCGCGCCACCAAGCCTGCCCGGAGGGGGAAGGGCGTTGACCAGCCCGCCCGTTCCTCTCTGGAAAGAAAGATGGCGGCCGCACGGGAGCCTTGTGGAAAGCGGGTTTGAGCCGGGCTCGGGGGGGGGAGCAGCGGGGACCTCATGGGAAGGGGGGCTTTGTGGGCCGTCCCCCACGCCCCACCGGGGTCGCCAGCTGCCCCCCACGAGCGGCTCTCCGGCACGGCCACGGCCCTGGAGGCACAAGGACTTAGCACAGAGAACCAGCCGCTTGGAGCAGAAAAGCAAATGGACCTGTGTTGATCCGCGCCACCAAGCCTGCCCGGAGGGGGAAGGGCGTTGACCAGCCCGCCCGTTCCTCTCTGGAAAGAAAGATGGCGGCCGCACGGGAGCCTTGTGGAAAGCGGGTTTGAGCCGGGCTCGGGGGGGGGAGCAGCGGGGACCTCATGGGAAGGGGGGCTTTGTGGGCCGTCCCCCACGCCCCACAGGGGTCGCCAGCTGCCCCCCACGAGCGGCTCCCCGGCACGGCCACGGCCCCGGAGGCACAAGGACTTAGCACAGAGAACCAGCCGCTTGGAGCAGAAAAGCAAATGGACCTGTGTTGATCCGCGCCACCAAGCCTGCCCGGAGGGGGAAGGGCGTTGACCAGCCCGCCCGTTCCTCTCTGGAAAGAAAGATGGCGGCCGCACGGGAGCCTTGTGGAAAGCGGGTTTGAGCCGGGCTCGGGGGGGGGGAGCAGCGGGGACCTCATGGGAAGGGGGGCTTTGTGGGCCGTCCCCCACGCCCCACCGGGGTCGCCAGCTGCCCCCCACGAGCGGCTCCCCGGCACGGCCACGGCCCCGGAGGCACAAGGACTTAGCACAGAGAACCAGCCGCTTGGAGCAGAAAAGCAAATGGACCTGTGTTGATCCGCGCCACCAAGCCTGCCCGGAGGGGGAAGGGCGTTGACCAGCCCGCCCGTTCCTCTCTGGAAAGAAAGATGGCGGCCCGCACGGGAGCCTTGTGGAAAGCGGGTTTGAGCCGGGCTCGGGGGGGGGAGCAGCGGGGACCTCATGGGAAGGGGGGCTTTGTGGGCCGTCCCCCACGCCCCACCGGGGTCGCCAGCTGCCCCCCACGAGCGGCTCTCCGGCACGGCCACGGCCCCGGAGGCACAAGGACTTAGCACAGAGAACCAGCCGCTTGGAGCAGAAAAGCAAATGGACCTGTGTTGATCCGCGCCACCAAGCCTGCCCGGAGGGGGAAGGGCGTTGACCAGCCCGCCCGTTCCTCTCTGGAAAGAAAGATGGCGGCCGCACGGGAGCCTTGTGGAAAGCGGGTTTGAGCCGGGCTCGGGGGGGGGAGCAGCGGGGACCTCATGGGAAGGGGGGCTTTGTGGGCCGTCCCCCACGCCCCACCGGGGTCGCCAGCTGCCCCCCACGAGCGGCTCTCCGGCACGGCCACGGCCCCGGAGGCACAAGGACTTAGCACAGAGAACCAGCCGCTTGGAGCAGAAAAGCAAATGGACTTGTGTTGATCCGCGCCACCAAGCCTGCCCGGAGGGGGAAGGGCGTTGACCAGCCCGCCCGTTCCTCTCTGGAAAGAAAGATGGCGGCCGCACGGGAGCCTTGTGGAAAGCGGGTTTGAGCCGGGCTCGGGGGGGGAGCAGCGGGGACCTCATGGGAAGGGGGGCTTTGTGGGCCGTCCCCCACGCCCCACCGGGGTCCGCCAGCTGCCCCCCACGAGCGGCTCTCCGGCACGGCCACGGCCCCGGAGGCACAAGGACTTAGCACAGAGAAACCAGCCGCTTGGAGCAGAAAAGCAAATGGACCTGTGTTGATCCGCGCCACCAAGCCTGCCCGGAGGGGGAAGGGCGTTGACCAGCCCGCCCGTTCCTCTCTGGAAAGAAAAGATGGCGGCCGCACGGGAGCCTTGTGGAAAGCGGGTTTGAGCCGGGCTCGGGGGGGGGAGCAGCGGGGACCTCATGGGAAGGGGGGCTTTGTGGGCCGTCCCCCACGCCCCACCGGGGTCGCCAGCTGCCCCCCACGAGCGGCTCTCCGGCACGGCCACGGCCCCGGAGGCACAAGGACTTAGCACAGAGAACCAGCCGCTTGGAGCAGAAAAGCAAATGGACCTGTGTTGATCCGCGCCACCAAGCCTGCCCGGAGGGGGAAGGGCGTTGACCAGCCCGCCCGTTCCTCTCTGGAAAGAAAGATGGCGGCCGCACGGGAGCCTTGTGGAAAGCGGGTTTGAGCCGGGCTCGGGGGGGGGGAGCAGCGGGGACCTCATGGGAAGGGGGGCTTTGTGGGCCGTCCCCCACGCCCCACCGGGGTCGCCAGCTGCCCCCCACGAGCGGCTCTCCGGCACGGCCACGGCCCCGGAGGCACAAGGACTTAGCACAGAGAACCAGCCGCTTGGAGCAGAAAAGCAAATGGACCTGTGTTGATCCGCGCCACCAAGCCTGCCCGGAGGGGGGAAGGGCGTTGACCAGCCCGCCCGTTCCTCTCTGGAAAGAAAGATGGCGGCCGCACGGGAGCCTTGTGGAAAGCGGGTTTGAGCCGGGCTCGGGGGGGGGGAGCAGCGGGGACCTCATGGGAAGGGGGGCTTTGTGGGCCGTCCCCCACGCCCCACCGGGGTCGCCAGCTGCCCCCCACGAGCGGCTCTCCGGCACGGCCACGGCCCCGGAGGCACAAGGACTTAGCACAGAGAACCAGCCGCTTGGAGCAGAAAAGCAAATGGACCTGTGTTGATCCGCGCCACCAAGCCTGCCCGGAGGGGGAAGGGCGTTGACCAGCCCGCCCGTTCCTCTCTGGAAAGAAAGATGGCGGCCGCACGGGAGCCTTGTGGAAAGCGGGTTTGAGCCGGGCTCGGGGGGGGGGAGCAGCGGGGACCTCATGGGAAGGGGGGCTTTGTGGGCCGTCCCCCACGCCCCACCGGGGTCGCCAGCTGCCCCCCACGAGCGGCTCTCCGGCACGGCCACGGCCCCGGAGGCACAAGGACTTAGCACAGAGAACCAGCCGCTTGGAGCAGAAAAGCAAATGGACCTGTGTTGATCCGCGCCACCAAGCCTGCCCGGAGGGGGAAGGGCGTTGACCAGCCCGCCCGTTCCTCTCTGGAAAGAAAGATGGCGGCCGCACGGGAGCCTTGTGGAAAGCGGGTTTGAGCCGGGCTCGGGGGGGGGAGCAGCGGGGACCTCATGGGAAGGGGGGCTTTGTGGGCCGTCCCCCACGCCCCACCGGGGTCGCCAGCTGCCCCCCACGAGCGGCTCTCCGGCACGGCCACGGCCCCGGAGGCACAAGGACTTAGCACAGAGAACCAGCCGCTTGGAGCAGAAAAGCAAATGGACCTGTGTTGATCCGCGCCACCAAGCCTGCCCGGAGGGGGAAGGGCGTTGACCAGCCCGCCCGTTCCTCTCTGGAAAGAAAGATGGCGGCCGCACGGGAGCCTTGTGGAAAGCGGGTTTGAGCCGGGCTCGGGGGGGGGAGCAGCGGGGACCTCATGGGAAGGGGGGGCTTTGTGGGCCGTCCCCACGCCCCACCGGGGTCGCCAGCTGCCCCCCACGAGCGGCTCTCCGGCACGGCCACGGCCCCGGAGGCACAAGGACTTAGCACAGAGAACCAGCCGCTTGGAGCAGAAAAGCAAATGGACCTGTGTTGATCCGCGCCACCAAGCCTGCCCGGAGGGGAAGGGCGTTGACCAGCCCGCCCGTTCCTCTCTGGAAAGAAAGATGGCGGCCGCACGGGAGCCTTGTGGAAAGCGGGTTTGAGCCGGGCTCGGGGGGGGGAGCAGCGGGGACCTCATGGGAAGGGGGGCTTTGTGGGCCGTCCCCCACGCCCCACCGGGGTCGCCAGCTGCCCCCCACGAGCGGCTCTCCGGCACGGCCACGGCCCCGGAGGCACAAGGACTTAGCACAGAGAACCAGCCGCTTGGAGCAGAAAAGCAAATGGACCTGTGTTGATCCGCGCCACCAAGCCTGCCCGGAGGGGGAAGGGCGTTGACCAGCCCGCCCGTTCCTCTCTGGAAAGAAAGATGGCGGCCGCACGGGAGCCTTGTGGAAAGCGGGTTTGAGCCGGGCTCGGGGGGGGGGAGCAGCGGGGACCTCATGGGAAGGGGGGCTTTGTGGGCCGTCCCCCACGCCCCCACCGGGGTCGCCAGCTGCCCCCCACGAGCGGCTCTCCGGCACGGCCACGGCCCCGGAGGCACAAGGACTTAGCACAGAGAACCAGCCGCTTGGAGCAGAAAAGCAAATGGACTTGTGTTGATCCGCGCCACCAAGCCTGCCCGGAGGGGGAAGGGCGTTGACCAGCCCGCCCGTTCCTCTCTGGAAAGAAAGATGGCGGCCGCACGGGAGCCTTGTGGAAAGCGGGTTTGAGCCGGGCTCGGGGGGGGGAGCAGCGGGGACCTCATGGGAAGGGGGGCTTTGTGGGCCGTCCCCCACGCCCCACCGGGGTCGCCAGCTGCCCCCCACGAGCGGCTCTCCGGCACGGCCACGGCCCCGGAGGCACAAGGACTTAGCACAGAGAACCAGCCGCTTGGAGCAGAAAAGCAAATGGACCTGTGTTGATCCGCGCCACCAAGCCTGCCCGGAGGGGGAAGGGCGTTGACCAGCCCGCCCGTTCCTCTCTGGAAAGAAAGATGGCGGCCGCACGGGAGCCTTGTGGAAAGCGGGTTTGAGCCGGGCTCGGGGGGGGGAGCAGCGGGGACCTCATGGGAAGGGGGGCTTTGTGGGCCGTCCCCCACGCCCCACCGGGGTCGCCAGCTGCCCCCCACGAGCGGCTCTCCGGCACGGCCACGGCCCCGGAGGCACAAGGACTTAGCACAGAGAACCAGCCGCTTGGAGCAGAAAAGCAAATGGACCTGTGTTGATCCGCGCCACCAAGCCTGCCCGGAGGGGGAAGGGCGTTGACCAGCCCGCCCGTTCCTCTCTGGAAAGAAAGATGGCGGCCGCACGGGAGCCTTGTGGAAAGCGGGTTTGAGCCGGGCTCGGGGGGGGGGAGCAGCGGGGACCTCATGGGAAGGGGGGCTTTGTGGGCCGTCCCCCACGCCCCACCGGGGTCGCCAGCTGCCCCCCACGAGCGGCTCTCCGGCACGGCCACGGCCCCGGAGGCACAAGGACTTAGCACAGAGAACCAGCCGCTTGGAGCAGAAAAGCAAATGGACCTGTGTTGATCCGCGCCACCAAGCCTGCCCGGAGGGGGAAGGGCGTTGACCAGCCCGCCCGTTCCTCTCTGGAAAGAAAGATGGCGGCCGCACGGGAGCCTTGTGGAAAGCGGGTTTGAGCCGGGCTCGGGGGGGGGGAGCAGCGGGGACCTCATGGGAAGGGGGGCTTTGTGGGCCGTCCCCCACGCCCCACCGGGGTCGCCAGCTGCCCCCCACGAGCGGCTCTCCGGCACGGCCACGGCCCCGGAGGCACAAGGACTTAGCACAGAGAACCAGCCGCTTGGAGCAGAAAAGCAAATGGACCTGTGTTGATCCGCGCCACCAAGCCTGCCCGGAGGGGGAAGGGCGTTGACCAGCCCGCCCGTTCCTCTCTGGAAAGAAAGATGGCGGCCGCACGGGAGCCTTGTGGAAAGCGGGTTTGAGCCGGGCTCGGGGGGGGGAGCAGCGGGGACCTCATGGGAAGGGGGGCTTTGTGGGCCGTCCCCCACGCCCCACCGGGGTCGCCAGCTGCCCCCCACGAGCGGCTCTCCGGCACGGCCACGGCCCCGGAGGCACAAGGACTTAGCACAGAGAACCAGCCGCTTGGAGCAGAAAAGCAAATGGACCTGTGTTGATCCGCGCCACCAAGCCTGCCCGGAGGGGGAAGGGCGTTGACCAGCCCGCCCGTTCCTCTCTGGAAAGAAAGATGGCGGCCGCACGGGAGCCTTGTGGAAAGCGGGTTTGAGCCGGGCTCGGGGGGGGGAGCAGCGGGGACCTCATGGGAAGGGGGGCTTTGTGGGCCGTCCCCCACGCCCCACCGGGGTCGCCAGCTGCCCCCCACGAGCGGCTCTCCGGCACGGCCACGGCCCCGGAGGCACAAGGACTTAGCACAGAGAACCAGCCGCTTGGAGCAGAAAAGCAAATGGACCTGTGTTGATCCGCGCCACCAAGCCTGCCCGGAGGGGGAAGGGCGTTGACCAGCCCGCCCGTTCCTCTCTGGAAAGAAAGATGGCGGCCGCACGGGAGCCTTGTGGAAAGCGTGGTTTGAGCCGGGCTCGGGGGGGGGAGCAGCGGGGACCTCATGGGAAGGGGGGCTTTGTGGGCCGTCCCCCACGCCCCACCGGGGTCGCCAGCTGACCCCCACGAGCGGCTCTCCGGCACGGCCACGGCCCCGGAGGCACAAGGACTTAGCACAGAGAACCAGCCGCTTGGAGCAGAAAAGCAAATGGACCTGTGTTGATCCGCGCCACCAAGCCTGCCCGGAGGGGGAAGGGCGTTGACCAGCCCGCCCGTTCCTCTCTGGAAAGAAAGATGGCGGCCGCACGGGAGCCTTGTGGAAAGCGGGTTTGAGCCGGGCTCGGGGGGGGGAGCAGCGGGGACCTCATGGGAAGGGGGGCTTTGTGGGCCGTCCCCCACGCCCCACCGGGGTCGCCAGCTGCCCCCCACGAGCGGCTCTCCGGCACGGCCACGGCCCCGGAGGCACAAGGACTTAGCACAGAGAACCAGCCGCTTGGAGCAGAAAAGCAAATGGACCTGTGTTGATCCGCGCCACCAAGCCTGCCCGGAGGGGGAAGGGCGTTGACCAGCCCGCCCGTTCCTCTCTGGAAAGAAAGATGGCGGCCGCACGGGAGCCTTGTGGAAAGCGGGTTTGAGCCGGGCTCGGGGGGGGGAGCAGCGGGGACCTCATGGGAAGGGGGGCTTTGTGGGCCGTCCCCCACGCCCCACCGGGGTCGCCAGCTGCCCCCCACGAGCGGCTCTCCGGCACGGCCACGGCCCCGGAGGCACAAGGACTTAGCACAGAGAACCAGCCGCTTGGAGCAGAAAAGCAAATGGACTTGTGTTGATCCGCGCCACCAAGCCTGCCCGGAGGGGGAAGGGCGTTGACCAGCCCGCCCGTTCCTCTCTGGAAAGAAAGATGGCGGCCGCACGGGAGCCTTGTGGAAAGCGGGTTTGAGCCGGGCTCGGGGGGGGGAGCAGCGGGGACCTCATGGGAAGGGGGGCTTTGTGGGCCGTCCCCCACGCCCCACCGGGGTCGCCAGCTGCCCCCCACGAGCGGCTCTCCGGCACGGCCACGGCCCCGGAGGCACAAGGACTTAGCACAGAGAACCAGCCGCTTGGAGCAGAAAAGCAAATGGACCTGTGTTGATCCGCGCCACCAAGCCTGCCCGGAGGGGGAAGGGCGTTGACCAGCCCGCCCGTTCCTCTCTGGAAAGAAAGATGGCGGCCGCACGGGAGCCTTGTGGAAAGCGGGTTTGAGCCGGGCTCGGGGGGGGGGAGCAGCGGGGACCTCATGGGAAGGGGGGCTTTGTGGGCCGTCCCCCACGCCCCACCGGGGTCGCCAGCTGCCCCCCACGAGCGGCTCTCCGGCACGGCCACGGCCCCGGAGGCACAAGGACTTAGCACAGAGAACCAGCCGCTTGGAGCAGAAAAGCAAATGGACCTGTGTTGATCCGCGCCACCAAGCCTGCCCGGAGGGGGAAGGGCGTTGACCAGCCCGCCCGTTCCTCTCTGGAAAGAAAGATGGCGGCCGCACGGGAGCCTTGTGGAAAGCGGGTTTGAGCCGGGCTCGGGGGGGGGGGAGCAGCGGGGACCTCATGGGAAGGGGGGCTTTGTGGGCCGTCCCCCACGCCCCACCGGGGTCGCCAGCTGCCCCCCACGAGCGGCTCTCCGGCACGGCCACGGCCCCGGAGGCACA
>NW_026606438.1:47500-50000 GCF_029834395.1 Sorex fumeus | reverse complement strand
GAGTAGAGGAAGGAGAAGGAGACGGTGGACCAGAAAAAGAAGAAGATGAAGAAGGAAGAAGAAGAAGAAGAAGAAGAAGAAGAAGAAGAAGAAGAAGAAGAAGAAGAAGAAGGAAGAAGAAGAAGAAGAAGAAGAAGAAGAAGAAGACAAGGAAGAGGAAGAGAAGAAGAAGAAGAAGAAGAAGAAGAAGAAGAAGAAGAAGAAGAAGAAGAAGAAGAAGAAGAAGAAGAAGAAGAAGAAGAAGACGACGAAGAAGAAGAAGAAGGATACCAAGAATATATGACTATGATGATGAAAATCATAAGTAGAAAGAGAAAATCAGCAGAAGACGAAGTAGTAGAAGAAGCAGCGGGAACAGTAGGTGAATCAAAGCAGTAGAAGAAGAAAAGAAGCAGAAATAGCAGGAGATAATAATAAAAGAAAAAGTAAGAAAAGAAGGCAGAAGCAGAAGGAAAAGTGGAAGAGGAAGCATGAGTAGAAGAAGAAGAAGAAGTAGAAGTAGAAAAAGAAGACGAAGAAGAAGAAGAAGAAGAAGAAGAACAGAAGAAGAAGAAGTAGAAGAACAGAAGAAGAGGAAGAAGAAGAAGATGAAGAAGAAGAAGAAGAAGAAGAGGAGGAGGAGGAAGTGGAAGAGAAAAAAAGAAGTGGGAGGACGAGGAGGAGGCGAAGGTGGAGGAGGAGGAGTTAGAGAAGGAGAAAAAGAAGGAAGATAGGAGAATAGAACAAGACTGAGTAGGAGAAGATAACTAAAAGGATAAAAAGAGGAACATGAGAAAGAAAAAGAACAATAGGTAGTAGAAGAAGAAGAAGAAGAAGAAGTAAAAGAAGATGAAGTAGAAGAAGAAGGAAGAACAACAAGAAGAAGAAGAAGAAGAAGAAGGAGGAGGAGGAGGAGGAGGAGGAGGAGGAGGAAAACGAGGAGGACTAGCAGGAGGAGGAGGAGAAGGTAGAGGAGTAGGAGTTAGAGAAGGAGGAAAAGAAGAGGAGAAGGAGAATAGAACCTGATTGAGTAGGGAGAAAAAGATGAAGATGATAAAGAAAAACAAGTATAGGTAGAAGAAGAAGAAGGTGAAGCAGAGGAAGACGTAGAAGAAGACCTAGAAGAAGATGAAGAAGAAGAAGAAGAAGAGAGTAGAAGAAGGAAGAAGAAGAACAAGAACAAGAACAAGAAGAACAAGAAGAAGAACAAGAAGAAGAACAACAACAAGAACAAGAAGCAGAAGAAGGGGAAGAAGAAGATGATGAAGAAGAAGAAGTGGAAGAGGAAGAGGAACAAAAAGAAGGAGGAGGACGAGGAGGAGGAGGTGAAAGTGGAGGAGGAGGAGTTAGAGAAGGAGGAAAAGAAGGAGGAGAAGGAGAATAGAACATGACTGAGTAGGAGAAGATAACTAGAAGGAGAGAAAAGAGGAAGTTGATAAAGAGAAAGAAGAATAGGTAGAAGAAGGAGAAGTAGAAGAAGAAGTAAAAGAAGATGTAGAAGAAGAAGAAGAAGAAGAACAAGAAGAAGAAGATGATGATGATGATGACGCTGATGATCAAAAGAATATATAACGATGAAGGCAAAGAAAAGTGGGAAAAACAATAATAATAAGAAGAATCTGTTTAGGACGAAGAAGAAGAAGAAAAATGAGAAAAAAGAAAGAAGAGAATGATGATGGTAATGACGAAAAATAAGAAGAAGAATTGGACGCATCAGAATAAGGAGAGAAAAAAGCGAAGCAACAGAGACCCAGCATTGAACAGAAGCTGAAAAGTAGTACAAGAAGAAGAAGAAGTAGAAGAAAGAAGAAGAAGAAGAAGAAGAAGAAGAAGAAGAAGAAGAAGAAGAAGAAAAAGAAGAAGAAGAAGAAGAAGAAGAAGAAGAAGAAGTAGAAGAAGAAGAGGAAGAAAAAGAAGAAGGAGGAGAAGCCGAAGAAAAAAGGAGAAGAAGAAAAGAACTAGATGAAGAAGAAGAAGAAAAAGAAGAAGGAAACCAAGAAGATTATTAAGAGGATGATGAAAAATCGTAAGTAGAAAGAGAAGAAACAGAAGAAGACGACGTAGCAGAGAAAGCAGCAGGAACCGTAGCTGCATAAAACCAGAAGAATAAAGAAGCAGAAATAGCAGGATATATAATAAAAGAAAAAGTAAGACAAGAAGCAGAAGCAAAAGTGGAAGAGGAAGAAGGAGAAGAAGAAGAAGAAGAGAAGAAGAAGAAGAAGAAGAAGAAGAAGAAGAAGAAGAAGAAGAAGAAGAAGAAGAAGAAGAAGAGGAAGAAGAAGAAGAAGGTGGAGGACGAATAGGGGAAGGAGAATGAGAAGGTGAACGTGAAGCAGAAGAAGAAGAAGAAGTACTAGTAGTAGTAGTAGAAGTAGAAGAAGAAGATGAAGAAGAAGACGAAGAAGTAGAAAAAGAGGAAGAGGACGAGGAAGAGGAAGAAGAAGAAGAAGGAGAACAAAAAGATTATGAGGATGATGATGAAAAATCATAAGTAGAAAGAGAAGAAACAGCAGAAGACGAC
>NW_026606438.1:30000-35000 GCF_029834395.1 Sorex fumeus | reverse complement strand
GGAAGACGTAGATGAAGAAGGAGAAGAAGAAGAAGAAGGAGAATAAGAAGGAGGAGTAGAAGAAGAAGAAATGAAGAAGACGAGGAAGAAGAGGAATAGGAAGAGGAAGCAGAAGAAGAAGACGAAGAAGAGGATAGAAAAGAGAAAGAGGAAGCACAAGAAGAAGAAAAAGCGGAAGAAGAAGAAGAAGAAGGAGGAGCAGGAGGAGAATGTGGAGGAGGAGGTGATAGAGAAGGAGGAAAAGAAGGAGGAGAAGGAGAATAGAACCTAATGGAGTACGAGAAGATAACAAGAAGGAGAAATAGATGAAGATGATAAAGAAAAAGAACAATAGGTAGAAGAAGAAGAAGGAGAAGCAGATGAACAAGTAGAAGAAGAAGATGAAGAAGAAGAAAGAGGAGGAGGAGGAGGAGGAGAAGAAGAAGAGAAAGAAGTAGAAAAAGAAGTATAATATGATGATGAAGAAGAAGAAAATGATGATGATGATGATGATGATGAGGATGATGATGATGACGAAAAGCATAAAATGCAGAAGAAGGCAAAGAAAACTGGGAAAAACATTATTAAGAAGAATCTGTTGAGGACGAAGAAGATGAATAAGAATACGAAAAAAGAAAAGAAGAGAATTATGATGATAACGACGAAAAATAAGAAGAAGAATTAGAAAAAGTAGAAGAAGAATATCGTGAAGCAACAGAGATCCAGCATGAACAGAAGCTGAAACGAAGTACAAGAAAAAGTGGAAGAAGAAGAAGAAAAAGACGAAGATGAAGAAGAAGAAGAAGAAGAAGAAGAAGAAGAAGAAGAAGAAGAAGAAGAAGAAGAAGAAGAAGAAGAAGGTGGAGGACGAATAGGGGAAGGAGAATGAGAAGGAGAAAGTGAAGCAGAAGAAGAAGAAGAAGTACTAGTAGTAGTAGTAGAAGTAGAAGAAGATGAAGAAGAAGAAAAAGAAGAAAAAGAGGAAGAGGACGAGGAAGAGGAAGAAGAAGAAGAAGGAGAACAAAAAGATTATGAGGATGATGATGAAAAATCATAAGTAGAAAGAGAAGAAACAGCAGAAGACGACGTAGCAGTAGAAGCAGAGGGAACAGTAGCTGCATAAACTCAGTAGAAGAGGAAAATAAGCAGAAATAGCAGGAAACAATCCGAAATAGCAAGAAATAGCAAGAAATAGCAAGAAATAGCAAGAAATAGCAAGAAATAGCAAGAAATAGCAAGAAATAGCAAGAAATAGCAAGAAACAATCCGAAAGATCAATGAAACCAAGAGCTGGTTCTTCGAGAAAATAAATAAGATAGATAAACCACTAGCAACACTCACAAAGAAACAGAGAGAGAGAACCCTAATAAATCGAATCAGAAATAAGAATGGGGATATCACAACAGAAACTAAAGAAATTCAAGAGATCATCAGAGACTACTTTGAAAGTCTCTATGCCACGAAACACGAGAACCTAGAAGAAATGGATAAATTCCTGGATCTCTACCATCTCCCAAAGCTGAATCAAGAAGATATAGAGTACCTGAATAGACCCATTCACATCAAGGAAATTGAAACTGTAATCAAAAGTCTTCCCAAAAACAAAAGCCCAGGCCCAGATGGATTTACTAGCGAATTTTTCCAAACATTTAAAGAGGACCTATTGCCAATTCTTCTCAAGCTTTTCCAGGAAATTGAAAAAACAGAAACTCTCCCAAACAGCTTCTATGAAGCCCATATCTCTCTAATACCAAAAGGAAACAAAGACACCACAAGAAAAGAAAACTACAGGCCAATATCCCTGATGAACACGGATGCGAAGATTCTCAACAAAATACTAGCCAATAGAATACAACAACTCATCAAAAAGATCATACATCATGACCAAGTAGGATTCATCCCAGGGATGCAAGGATGGTTCAACATTCGGAAATCAATCAACATAATCCATCATATCAACAAAAGAAAAGATAAAAATCATATGATCATATCAATAGACGCAGAGAAAGCTTTTGACAAGATCCAGCACCCATTCATGATGAAAACCCTTGCCAAAATGGGGATAGAGGGGACTTTCCTCAATATAGTTAAAGCCATCTACCACAAACCTACAGCAAACATCATCCTCAATGGGGAAAAACTGAGACCCTTCCCCCTAAGGTCAGGGACGAGACAAGGATGCCCACTCTCTCCACTACTGTTCAATATAGTACTGGAAGTACTTGCAATAGCGATTAGGCAAGAAAAAGATATTAAGGGCATCCAGATAGGGAAAGAAGAAATTAAGCTCTCACTATTCGCAGATGACATGATACTATACTTAGAGAACCCTAAAACCTCTACCAAGAAACTCCTAGAAACAATAGGCTTGTATAGTAAAGTGGCAGGCTATAAAATCAATACCCAAAAATCCATGGCATTCCTATACGCAAATAGTGAAAGAGAAGCAAGTGACATCAAGAAAACAATCCCATTCACAATTGTGCCCCAGAAAATCAAGTATCTAGGAATCAGCTTAACTAAGGAAGTAAAGGACCTGTACAAGGAAAACTACAAAACGCTACTTCAGGAAATAAAAGAGGACACGAGGAAATGGAAAAATATCCCCTGTTCATGGATGGGGAGAATCAACATCATCAAAATGGCAATACTTCCCAAAGCACTATACAAATTCAATGCAATCCCTATAAGGATACCCATGACATTCTTCAAAGAAATGGAGCAAACACTCCTGAAATTTATATGGAACAATAAGCCCCCACGAATAGCTAAAGCAATTCTTGGGAAAAAGAAAATGGGAGGAATCAACCTCCCTAACTTCAAACTCTACTACAAGGCAGTAATAATTAAAACAGCATGGTACTGGAACAAAAGCAGAGCTGCAGACCAATGGAACAGAGTTGAATATACTGACATTTCCTCCCAAACATATAATCATCTAATTTTTGATAAGGGGGCAAGAAAAGTGAAATGGAGCAGGGGAAAGCCTCTTCAACAAACTGTGCTGGCAAAATTGGACGGCTACATGCAAAAAAGTGGGCTCAGATCTCTGCCTAACACCATGCACAAAAGTAAGATCAAAATGGATTTATGACCTCAACATCAGACCAGAATCCATAATGTTTATTGAAGACAAAGTCGGCAAAACTCTCCATGATATTGAAGCTAATGGTATCTTCAAAGATGTCACGCCACTGGCTGAGCAAGTGAAAACAGAGATAGACAAATGGGACTATCTTAAACTAAGAAGCTTCTGCACCTCCAAAGAAACAGTGACCAAAATACAAAGACAGCCTACAGAATGGGAAAGGATATTCACCAAGTACACATCCGACAAGGGGTTGATATCAAGGATATACAAGGTACTGGTTAAACTCCACAAGAAGAAATCACCCAACCCCATCAAAAAATGGGGTGAGGAAATGAACAGAAACTTTCGCAAAGAAGAAATTCGAATGGCAAAAAGGCACATGAGAAAATGCTCTACATCACTAATCATCAGAGAGATGCAGATCAAAACCACAATGAGATATCATTTCACACCACAGAGACTGGCCCACATCCACAAGAACAAAAGCAACCGGTGCTGGCGCGGATGTGGCGAGAAAGGGACCCTCCTTCACTGCTGGTGGAATGCCGGCTGGTCCCAACCCTTTTGGAAAACAGTATGGACGACTCTCAAAAAATTAGAATTTGATCTGCCATTTGACCCAGCTATAGCACTCCTGGGAATATATCCCAGAGAGGCAAAAAGGTATAGTCAAAGTGACATCTGCAATTGTTTGTTCATTGCAGCACTCTTTACAATAGCCAGAATCTGGAAAAAACCTGAGTGCCCAAGAACAGATGACTGGTTAAAGAAACTTTGGTACATTTACACAATGGAGTACTATGTAGCTGTTAGAAAAGATGAAGTTATGAAATTTACATACAAGTGGTACTACATGGAAAGTATCATGTTAAGCGAAATGAGTCAGAAAGAGCGGGATAGACACAGAAAGATTGCATTCATCTGGGGAACATAAAGCAACAAAAAGTGAGAGTGACACACAGGAATGGCTGAGATTAGTACCAGGAATTTTGCCCCATGAATGGAAGGCCAGCCACAGGCTCTAGGTGAAAAGGAAGCTCAGATAGAGAAGAGATTACCAAATGAAGGGTGTTGTGAGGGCCCTCCCAGGGTGGGAGAAGCATGCTAAAAGTAGTCGATAGACCAAACATGATTGCCACTCAAAGCCTCTCTTGCAAAACACAGTACCCAAAAGAAGAGAGAGAGAACAAGGGGGAATACCCTGCCACAGAGGCAGGATGGGACGGGGGGGGGGGATGAGGGGGGGGGGATGCTGGGACCCCATGGGGATGGATGACGGGCACTGGTGGAGGTATGGGGACTTGATCATTGTATAACTGAAACCCCAAGCACAAAATTTGTAAGCCTATAACTGTACCTCATGGTTTTTCACTAATAAAAAAAATATATATAAAAAAAAAAAAAAAAAAAAAAAAAAAAAAAAAGAAAGAGAAGAAACAGAAGAAGACGACGTAGCAGAGAAAGCAGCAGGAACCATAGCTGCATAAAACCAGAAGAATAAAAGAAGCAGAAATAGCAGGATATAATAATAAAAGAAAAAGTAAGACAAGAAGCAGAAGCAAAAGTGGAAGAGTAAGAAGGAGAAGAAGAAGAAGAAGAAGAAGAAGAAGAAGAAGAAGAAGAAGAGGAAGAAGAAGAAGAAGGTGGAGGACGAATAGGGGTGAGGAGAATGAGAAGGAGAACGTGAAGCAGAAGAAGAAGAAGAAGTACTAGTAGTAGTAGTAGAAGTAGAAGAAGAAGATGAAGAGAGAGCGAAGAAGAAGAAAAAGAGGAAGAGGACGAGGAAGAAGAAGAAGAAGAAGAAGGAGAACAAAAAGATTATGAGGATGATGATGAAAAATCATAAGTAGAAAGAGAAGAAACAGCAGAAGACGACGTAGCAGTAGAAGCAGAGGGAACAGTAGCTGCATAAACTCAGTAGAAGAGGAAA
>NW_026606438.1:17500-25000 GCF_029834395.1 Sorex fumeus | reverse complement strand
AGCAGAAGAAGAAGACGAAGAAGAGGATAGAAAAGAGGAAGAGGAAGCACAAGAAGTAGAAGAAGCGGAAGAAGAAGAAGAAGAGAAGAAGAAGAAGAAGAAGAAGAAGAAGAAGAAGAAGAAGGAGGAGGAGGAGGAGGAGGAGGAGGAGAGACATGTGGAGGAGGAGGAGATAGAGAAGGAGGAAAAGAAGGAGGAGAAGGAGAATAGAACCTAATGGAGTACGAGAAGATAACAAGAAGGAGAAATAGATGAAGGTGATCAAAAAAAGAACAGTAGGTAGAAGAAGAAGGAGAAGCAGATGAAGAAGTAGAAGAAGATGAAGAAGAAGAAGGAGGAGGAGGAGGAAGAGGAGAAGAAGAAGAAGAAGAAGAAGAGAAAGAAGAAGAAAAAGAAGTAGAATATGATGATGAAGAAGAAGAAGATGATGATGATGAGGAGGATTATGATGATGATGATGAAAAGCATAAAATGCAGAAGGCAAAGAAATGTGGGAAAAACAATAATATTAAGAAGAAGCTGTTTTTATGGGAGCTGTTTGCCTGTAGGATTGTTTTCCAGCCTTTGACTCTGAGTCTGTGTTTGCTTTGACTATTGAGATGCGTTTCTTGCAGGCAGCAGAATGTTGGGTTCAATTTTCTAATCCATCCTGCCACTCTATGTCTTTTAATTGGTGCGTTTAGCCCATTGACATTGAGAGAGATTATTGTTATGGGATTTTGTCCCATTGTTATGTTAAAATTGGGTGTATTTGAGGGGCCTTTCTTGCCTTAAAGTAGCCCATTTAGTTGTTCTTGTAACCATGGTTTTGAGTCTATGAAGTTCCTGAGCTGTTGTTTGTCTGTGAAACTGTGTGTTGTTCCTTCTATTATGAATGAGAGTCTTGCTGGGAAAAGTATTTTGGGGGAGGCATTTATTTCATTGAGTATTTTTACTATGTCCCACCACTGTTTTCGGGCCATGAGGGTTTCCTCAGAAAAATCAGCTGTGAATTTTAAGGATGCTCCTTTGTAAGAGATTTCTTTCTTCGATCTTGCTGCTTTCAGAATTTTGTCTCTGTCTAAGGTTTTGGTCATTTTGATCAGAATGTGTCTTGGGGTATTTTTATTCGGATTTCTTCTAGCTGGTACCCTTCGGGCCTCCTGAATGTGGTCACAAGTTTTCTTCAGCTCTGGAAATGTTGTAGCAATGATGTCTTTGACAGTTTCTTCTTCATCGAGGTTTTCTTCCTGTCCCTCTGGGACTCCAATAATTCTTATGTTACCCCTCTTGGCTTCATCACGATCTTCTCTTGCCATCTGTTCCCGAATTGTGAGTCTCTTTTCCATTTTCTGCTCTTTTCGGGAGAGTCTCTGAACTTCATCTTCGAGCTCACTGATTCTGTTCTCAGCCGCTGTTACTCTGCTGCTGAGGCCTTCCACTGAGCTTTTCAATTCGCCTACGAGATTTTTCAGGTCTGACATTTCTGATTGCATTTTCCTCATTTCTGCCTTCAGATCCTCTTGTCTTCTATTGGCATTGGTTTCCATTGTTTCTTTTAATTCCCTAAGCATCCTAAGTAGCTCCCTTCTGAATTCCTTGTCAGAGAGGTTGTCTAACACTACAGTACTGTTGGTGTCATCTGGGCTAGACTCTTCAATATGAATGTTTGGTGGGCTTTTGCGTTGCTTTACCATTGTGAGAGGTGTGGTTTAGTCCTTCACGTTCAGTGTTACTATTCTGCTTGATATGCAGTGTGAGTTAAGATAGGCTTATGAGTTATTGGCAACTGTATTTCTAGTGGCTGAGCTAAAATAGAGAAGTTTCCATCTAAGAAGTTAGCTTATGGTTCCTATGGCATATGTAGTGGGAAAATATTTCGCAGCCGCGTTAGCGGCCGCGGCTCCGGAAAGAGTCCCTGGCACCCGCGGCTCCGGAAAGAGTCCCTGGCACTGGGCGAGGAGTTGGGAATGTCTCCTGTTTGGAATTGGAGCCGTTCAGCTTTGTTGCCCAGAGCTGGGCCTCTGTGCCCGTCCCACGCGGCTCAGGGGTTGAAAACCGGCTGTCTCGGGGCTGTTTCTAGCTGCGCGTGCCCAGAGAGGAACCCAGGCCCTTGGGGGCGGGCTGTACCTGTTTGAATTGGAGCCGTTCAGCTTTGTTGCCCAGAGCTGGGCCTCTGTGCCCGTCCCACGCGGCTCAGGGGTTGAAAACCGGCTGTCTCGGGGCTGTTTCTAGCTGCGCGTGCCCAGAGAGGAACCCGGGCCCTTGGGGGCGGGCTGTACCTGTTGGAATTGGAGCCTTTCAGCTTTGTTGCCCAGAGCTGGGGCCTCTGTGCCCGTCCCACGCGGCTCAGGGGTTGAAAACCGGCTGTCTCGGGGCTGTTTCTAGCTGCGCGTGCCCAGAGAGGAACCCGGGCCCTTGGGGGGCGGGCTGTACATGGCTCCATAAAATTAAGAAGGTAGAGATTGTATCAACAATCTTCTCAGACCATAATGCGCTGAAATTAGAAGTAAATCACACACAAAAAACAGAAAACTAAATCAAACACCTGGAAATTAAACAGTGCACTATTGAACAACGAGTGGATTAGACATGAAATCAAAGAGGAAATCAAAAGATTCCTAGAAACGAATGAAAATGAGAACACGAGTTACCAAAACTTATGGGACACAGCAAAGGCTGTGTTAAGAGGAAAGTTTATAGCTCTACAAGCATTCCTCAGGAAGGAGGAGCAAGCACACATAAGTAACCTAACCTCACAGCTTAAGAGCTTGGAGAAGGACCAAAAAAAGGAGCACAACCCGAACAGGAGAAAGGAAATAATAAAACTCAGAGCAGAGATTAACGAGATGGAAACCCAAAAAACAATCCGAAATATCAATGAAACCAAGAGCTGGTTCTTTGAGAAAATTAACAAGATCGATAAGCCTCTAGCAAAACTCACAAAGAAAGGGAGAGAGAAAACCCTAATAAACCGAATCAGAAATGAAAAGGGGGTCATTACAACAGAAACCACAGAAATTCAGAGGATCCTCAGGGAGTACTTTGAGAAGCTTTATGCCACGGAACATCAAAACCTCGAGGAAATGGATAAATTCCTAGACTCCTACAGACTCCCAAGGCTGAACCAAGAAGACCTGGAATACCTGAACAGACCTATCACCATCAAGGAAATTGAAATGGTAATAAAAAGTCTCCCCAAGCACAAAAGTCCTGGCCCGGATGGATTCACTAGTGAATTCTTCCAAATCTTTAAAGAGGACTTACTCCCAATACTCTTTAAGCTTTTCCACGAAATTGAAATATCAAAAACACTTCCAAACAGTTTCTACGAAGCAAATATCACACTGATACCAAAAGCAGACAGAGATACCACAAAGAAAGAGAATTACAGGCCGATATCCCTGATGAACACAGATGCAAAGATCCTCAACAAACTACTAGCAAATAGAATCCAACTACTCATCAAAAAGATCATACACCATTGACCAAGTAGGATTCATCCCAGGGATGCAAGGATGGTTCAACATTCGGAAATCAATCAACATAATCCACCATATCAACAAAAGAAAAGATAAAAAGCATATGATCATATCAATAGATGCAGAGAAAGCATTTGATAAGATCCAGCACCCCTTTATGATGAAAACCCTAGCCAAAATGGGTATAGAGGGGACCTTCCTCAACATAATTAAAGCCATCTACCACAAGCCTACAGCAAGCATCATCCTCAATGGGGAAAAACTGAGAGCCTTCCCTCTAAGATCAGGGACGAGACAGGGATGCCCACTCTCTCCACTGCTGTTCAATATAGTACTGGAAATACTTGCAATAGCGATTAGGGCAGGAAAAAGATATTAAGGGCATTCAGGTAGGAAAGGAAGAAATCAAGCTCTCACTATTCGCAGATGATATGATACTCTACTTAGAGAACCCAATAACTTCCACCAAAAAACTCTTAGAAACAATAGACTCGTATAGTAAAGTTGCAGGTTATAAAATCAATACCCAAAAGTCCATGGCTTTCCTATACGCAAACAGTGAGAGAGAAGAAAGCAACATGAAAAAAAAATCCCATTCACAATTGTGCCCCAGAAAATCAAGTACCTAGGAATCAGCTTAACTAAGGAAGTAAAGGACGTGTACAAAGAAAACTACAAAACGCTACTTCAGGAAATAAAAGAGGACATGAGGAAATGGAAAGATATCCCCTGCTCATGGGTCGGGAGACTTAACATTGTCAAAATGGCAATACTACCGAAAGCATTGTATAAATTCAATGCAATCCCTATAAGGATACCCATGACATTCTTCAAAGAAATGGAGCAAACACTCTTGGAAATTTATATGGAACAATAAGCCCCCCCGAATAGCTAAAGCAATTCTTGGGAAAAAGAAAATGGGAGGAATCAACCTTCTCCCGAAACTTCAAACTGTACTACAAAGCAGTAATAATTAAAACAGCATGGTACTGGAACAAAGGCAGAACTGCAGACCAATGGAACAGGGTTGAATACACTGACATCTCTCCTCAATCATATGCTCATCTAATCTTTGATAAAGGTGCAAGTAATGTGAAGTGGAGTAAGGAAAGCCTCTTTAATAAATTGTGTTGGCATCACTGGATGGCTACATGCAAAAAAATAGGCTCAGAACTCTGCCTAACACCATGTACAAAAGTAAGATCAAAATGGATTAAAGACCTCAACATCAGACCAGAAACCATAAGGTACATTGAAAGATAAAGTTGGCAAAACCCTCCATGACATTGAAGCTAATGGTATCTTCAAAGATGCCACGCACACTGGCCGAGCAAGTGAAAACAGAGATAGATAAATGGGACTATCTTAAACTAAGAAGCTTCTGCACCTCCAAAGAAACAGTGACCAAAATACAAAGACAGTCTACAGAATGGGAAAGGATATTCACCGAATACACATCTGACAAGGGGTTGATATCCAGGATATACAAAATACTGGTTAAACTCCACAAGAAGAAAACATCCAACCCCATCCAAAAATGGGGCAATGAAATGAACAGAAACTTTCTCAAAGAAGAAATCCGAATGGCAAAAAAGCACATGAGAAAATGCTCTACATCATTAATCATCAGGGAGATGCAGATCAAAACCACAATGAGATACCATCTCACACCTCAGAGACTGGCCCAAATTCAAAAGAACAAAAACAACCGACGCTGGGCGTGGATGTGGCGAGAAAGGGACACTCCTTCACTGTTGGTGGGGAATGTCCACTGGTTCAGCCCTTCTGGAAAACAGTATGGACGATTCTCAAAAAATTAGAAATTGAGCTCCCATTTGACCCAGCAATACCACTCTTGGGAATATATCCCAGAGAGGCAAAAATGTATAGTCGAAGTGACATCTGCACTTGTTTGTTCATTGCAGCCCTCTTTACAATAGGCAGAAACTGGAAGAAACCTGAATGCCCAAGAACAGACGACTGGTTAAAGAAACTTTGGTACATCTACACAATGGAGTACTATGTAGCTCTTAGAAAAGATGAAGTCATGAAATTTACATACAAGTGGTACAATATGGAAAGTATCATGCTAAGCGAAATGAGTCAGAAAGAGAGGGATAGACATAGAAAGATTGCATTCATCTGGGGGATATAAAGTAACAAAGTATGAGATTAATACCCAAGAATAGCTGAGATCAGCACCAGGAGGATTACTCCATAACTTAGAGGCCAGCCGGGTATCCTAGAGGAAAGGGCTATTCAGATAGAGAAGGGGAGCACCAAATAAAGGATGTTTGGGAGGATCCTCCCAGGAGGGGAGATGCATGTCGAAAGTAGACTATGGACTGAACATGTTTGCCACTCAATGCCTCTTTTGCAGACCACAACACCCAAAAGGAGAGAGAGAACACAGGGGATTGCCCTGCCACAGAGACGGGGGGGGATGGGGGGGATGGGGGGTGGGAGGGATATTATCCATGGTGGTGGAAAATGGGCACTGGTGGAGGGGATGGGTATCTGATCATTGTACAATTGAAACCAAAGCACAAAAAATTGTAAATCTACAACTTTAAAAAAAATAAAATAAAATAAAGGGGGAAAAAAAAAAGAAGAAGCTGTTGAGGACGAAGAAGATGAATAAGAATAAGAAAAGGAAAAGAAGAGAATTATGATGATAACGACGAAAAATAAGAAGAAGAATTGGAAAAAGAAGAAGAAGAATATCGGTGAAGCAACAGAGATCCAGCATGAACAGAAGCTGAAAAGAAGTACAAGAAGAAGTGGAAGTAGAAGAAGAAAAAGACGAAGATGTAGAAGAAGAAGAAGAAGAAGAAGAAGAAGAAGAAGAAGAAGAAGAAGAAGAAGAAGAAGAAGAAGAAGAAGAAGAAGGACACCAAGAAGACTATGACGATCATGAGGAAAAATCAGAAGTAGAAAGAGAAGAAACAGCAGAAGACAAAGTAGGAGAAGAAGCAGCGGGAACAGTAGCTGCATCAAAGCAGAAGAAGAAGAAAAGAAGCAGAAAGAGCAGGAGATAATTAAAAAAAGAAAAGGTAAGACAAGAATCAGAAGCAGAAGCAAAAGAGGTAGACGAAGAAGGAGAATAAGAAGAAGAAGAAAATAATAAAAGAGGTATAGGGAGAGGAAGAATAAGCAGAAGAAGAGGAAGAAGAAGAAGAAGACGAAGAAGAAGAAGAAGAAGAAGAAGAAGAGGAAGAAGAAGAAGAAAAAGTAGAAGAAGAAGAAGTTGAAGAAGAAGTAAAAGAATAAGGAGACAAAGAAGATTATCACGAGGATGATGAAAATCGTAAGTAGAAAGAGAAGAAACAGCAGAAGACGACGAAGCAGAGAAAGCAGCGGGAACAGTAGCTGCAAAAAATCAGTAGAAGAAAAGAAGCAGAAATAGCAGGAGATAATAATAATAGAAAAAGTAAGACAAGAAGCAGAAGCAAAAGTGGAACAGGAAGAAGGAGAAGAAGAAGAAGAAGAAGAAGAAGAAGAAGAAGAAGAAGAAGAAGAAGAAGAAGAAGAAGAAGAAGAAGAAGAAGAAGAAGAAGAAGAAGAAGAAAAAGAAAAAGAAGGTGGAGGAGAAATAGAATGAGAATGAGAAGGAGAACGGGAAGAAGAAGAAGAAGAAGTAGTACTAGTAGAAGAAGAAGAAGAAGAAGAAGAAGAAGAAGAAGAAGAAGAAGAAGAAGAAGAAGAAGAAGAAAAGAAAAGAAGAAGAAGAAGAAGAAGAAGAAGAAGAAGAAGAAGAAGAAGAAGAAGAAGAAGAAGAAGAAGGGGACGAGTAAGAGGAAGAAGAAAAAGAAGGAGACCAAGAAGATTATGAGGATGATGATGAAAAATCATAAGTAGAAAGGGAAGAAACAGCAGAAGACGACGTAGCAGTAGAAGCAGCGGGAACAGTAGCTGCAAAAAAGTAGTAGAAGAAGAAAAGAAGCAGAAATAGCAGGAGATACTAATAAAAGAAAAAGTAAGACTAGAAACAGAAGCAGAAGAAAAGGGAAGACGAAGAAGGAAAAGCAGATGAAGAAGA
>NW_026606438.1:0-5000 GCF_029834395.1 Sorex fumeus | reverse complement strand
AAGAAGAAGAAGAAGAAGAAAGAAGAAGAAGAAGAAGAAGAAGAAGAAGAAGAAGAAGAAGAAGAAGAAGAAGAAGAAGAAGAAGAAGAAGAAGAAGAAGGAGAAGAAGAAAGGAAAGGAAAGAGGAGAAGGAGAATAGAACATGATGGAGTTGGAGAAGATAACTAGAAGGAGAAGAAAATGAAGACGTATATGAAAAAGAACAATAAGTAGATGAAGGATTAGGGAGGAGAAGGAGAAGGAGAAGGAGAAGAATTAGGAGAAGAAGAAGAAGAAGAAGAAGAAGAAGAAGAAGAAGAAGAAGAAGAAGAAGAAGAAGAAGAAGAAGAAGAAGAAGAAGAAGAAGAAGAAAAGGAAGAGCAAGCAGAAGAAGACGAAGAAGAAGAGGAAGAGGGAGAAAAGAAGGATGTGGAGGAGAGGAGATGGAGAAGTAGGAAAAGAAAGAGGAGAAGGAGAATAGAATGTGATGGAGTACTAGAGGAAAATTAGAAGCATACGAAGATGAAGATGAAAAAGAAAAAGAAGTATAAGTAGATGAAGAAGGAGGAAAGAGAAGGAAAAGAATAAGAATAAGAAGAAGAAAATAAGGAGAAGAAGAAGAAGAAGAAGAAGAAGAAGAAAAAGAAGAAAAAGAAGAAGAAGGAGGAGAAGGAGAAGGAGGAGTAGCAGAAGAAAAAAGTAGAAGAAGAAGAAAAAAGAAAAAGAAGAACAAGAAGAAGAAGAAGAAGAAGAAGAAGAAGAAGAAGAAGAAGAAGAAGAAGGTGTCCAAGAAGATTATGACGATCATGATGAAAAATCAGAAGTAGAAAGAGAAGAAACAGCAAAAGACGAAGTAGGAGAAGAAGCAGCGGGAACAGCAGAAATAGCAGGAGATAATAATAAAAGAAAAAGTAGACAAGAAGCAGAAGGAGAAGCAAAAGTGGAAAACGAAGACAGAGAAGAAGAAGAAGAAGAAGAAGAAGAAGAAGAAGAAGAAGAAGAAGAAGAAGAAGAAGAAGAAGAAGAAGAGGGAGAGGGAGAGGGAAGAAGAAGAAAAAAGAAGAGGAAGAGGAAGAAGGAGGAGGATTAGGTGGAGGGAGGAGGAGATGGAGAAAAAGGAAAGGAAAGGAAAGAGAAAAAGGAAAGGAAAGAAAAGTAGAATAGACATTGATGGAGTAGAAGAAGGTAACTAGAAGGACAAAAAGATGAAGTATGAAAGAAAAAAAGAATAGGTAGATGAAGAAGGAGGAGGGAGAAGGAAAAGAAGAAGATGATGAAGAAGAAGAGGAAGAGGAAGAGGGAGAAGAAGAAGAAGGAAGAGGAGGAGGAGGGGGATGGAGAAGGAGAAGGAGGAAAAGAAAAAGCTGAAGGAGAATAGAAAGTGATGGAGTAGAAGAAGATAACTAGAAGGAGGAAAGATGAAGGTAAGAAAGAAAAAGAAGAATAGGTAGAAGAAGAAGGATGAGAAGAAGGAGAAGAAGACGAAGAAGAAGAAGAAGAAGAAGAAGAAGAAGAAGAAGAAGAAGAAGAAGAAGAAGAAGAAGAAGAAGAAGAAGAAGAAGAAGAGAAGAGGAGAGGAAGAGGAAGAGAAGAAGCAAGGCAGAAGCAGAAGAAGGGAAAAGGAGGAGGAGGAGAAGAAGAAGAAGAAGAAGAAGAGAAGAAGAAGAAGGGAAGAGGAAGAGAAGAATAAGAAGAAGGAGGAGGAGGAGGTGGAAGTAGAGGAGGAGGAGATGGAGAAGTAGGAAAAGAAAAAGAGGGAGAAGGAGAATAGAACGTGATGGAGTAGGATAATATAAATAGAAGGAGAAGGTGACATAAAGAAAAAAAGAAGAAGTACAAGAAGACGTAGGAGGAGAAAAAGGAGAGAAGAAGTAGGAGACCAAGAAGCTGACGATGATGATGAAAAATCACAAGAAAGTGAAGAAACAGCAGAACAGGGAGTAGCAGAACAAGCAGCGGGAACAGTAGCTGCATCGAAGCAGTAGAAGAACAAAATAAGCAGAAATACCAGGAGATAATAATAAAAGAAAAAGTAAGACAAGAGTCAGAAGCAGAAGGAGAAACAAAAGAGGAAGAAAAAAAGAAGGAGAAGAAGAAGTAGAAGAAAATGAAGAAGAGGAAGGGGAAGAAGAAGAAAAGAAGAACAACAACAAGAAGAAGAAAAAGAAGAGGAAAAGGTAGAAGAAGGAGGAGGAAGAGGAGGAGGAGGAGGAGAAGGTGGTTTAAAAAGAGGAGATGGAGAAGAAGGAAAAGAAAGAGGAGAAGGAGAATATAACATGATGGAATAGGAGAAGATAACTAGAACGAGAAGAAGATGAAGATGAAAAAGAAGAATAAGTAGATGAAGAAGGAGGAGGAAGAGAAGAAGAAGAAGAAGAAGAAGAAGAAGAAGAAGAAGAAGAAGAAGAAGAAGAGAAGAAGAAGAAGAAGAAGAAGAAGAAGAAGAAGGAAGAAGAAAGAAGGGGAAGAAGAAGAAGAAAGAAGAAGAAGAAGAAGAAGAAGAAGAAGAAAAAGTAGAAAAAGAAGAAGGAGATGCAGAAGAAGAAAAAGTAGAAGACGAAGAAGAAGTTGAGGAAGAAGGAAGAAAAGAAGGAGACCAAGAACATTATGTCGACGATGATGAAAAATCATAAGGAGAAGAGAAGAAACAGCAGAAGACGACGTAGCAGAAGAAGCGGTGGGAAAAGTAGCTTCATCAAAGCAGTAGAAGAAGAAAAGAAGCAGAAAGATCAGGAGATAATAATAAAAGTAAAGCAAGACAAGAAGCAGGAGCAGAAGCATAAGTGGAAGGACGCAGAAGGAGAAGAAGAAGAAGAAGAAGAAGAGAAGAAGAAGAAGAAGAAGAGAAGAAGAAGAAGAAGAAGAAGAAGAAGAAGAAGGAGAAGGAGAAGGAGAAGGAGAAGGAGAAGGAGAAGGAGAAGGAGAAGGAGAAGGAGAAGGAGAAGGAGAGGAGAAGGAGAAGGAGAAGGAGAAGGAGAAGGAGAAGGAGAAGGAGAAGGAGAAGGAGAAGGAGAAGAAGAAGAAGAAGAAGAAGAAGAAGAAGAAGAAGAAGAAGGAAGAAGAAGAAGAGGGGAGGATGAGGAGGACGAGAGGGAGAGGAAGAAGAAGAACAGTAAGAGGTAGAGGAAGAGGAAGAAGAAGAAGAAGAGGAGAGGAGGAGGTGGAGAGGAGAAGATGGAGAGAAGGACGAGGAGGAGGAGATGGAGGAGGAAAGATGGAGAAGAAGGAAAAGAGATGAGGAGGAATAGAGGTGATGGAGTAGGAGAAGCAAACTGGAAGGAGAAGAAGATGAAGATGATAAAGAAAAAGGAGAATAGATAGAAGAAGAAGGAGGAGGAGGAGGAGGAGGAGAAGAAGAAGAAGAAGAAGAAGAAGAAGAAGAAGAAGAAGAAGAAAGAAAAAGAAGAAGAAAAAGAAGAAGGAGAAGGAGGAGAAGTAAAAGGAGGAGTAGCAGAAGAAAAAAGTAGAAGAAGAAGAAACGAAAAAGAAGAACAAGAAGAAGAAGAAGAAGGAGGAGGTGACCAGAAGATTATGACGATCATGATGAAAAATCAGAAGTAGAAAGAGAAGAAACAGCAAAAGACGAAGTAGGAGAAGAAGCAGCGGGAACATCAGAAATAGTAGGAGATAATAATAAAAGAAAAAGTAAGACAAGAAGCAGAAGCAGAAGCAAAAGTGGAAACGAAGAAGGAGGAGAAGAAGAAGAAGAAGAAGAAGGAAGAAGAAGAAGAAGAAGAAGAAGAAGAAGAAGGAGGAGGAGGAGGAGGAGGAGGAGGAGGAGGAGAAGGAGAGGGAGAGGGGAGAGGGAGAGGAAGAAGAAGAAGAAAAAGAAGACGAAGAGGAGAGAGGAGAGGAAGAGGAAGAGGAAGAAGGAGGAGGATTAGGTGGAGGAGGAGGAGATGGAGAAAAAGGAAACGAAAGAGAAAAAGGAAAGGAAAGAGAAGTAGAAAGGAAAGAGAAGTAGAATAGACATTGATGGAGTAGAAGAAGGTAACTAGAAGGACAAAAAGATGAAGGTGGTGAAGAAAAAAAAGAATAGGTAGATGAAGAAGGAGGAGGAGAAGGAAAAGAAGAAGATGATGAAGAAGAGGAGGAGGAAGAGGAAGAAGAAGAAGAAGGAAGAGGAGGAGGAGGCGATGGAGAAGGAGACGGAGGAAAAGAAAAAGCTGAAGGAGAATAGAAACGTGATGGAGTAGGAGAAGATAACTAGAAGGAGTAAAGATGAAGATAAGAAAGAAAAAGAAGAATAGGTAGAAGAAGAAGGAGTAGGAGAAGGAGAAGAAGACGAAGAAGAAGAAGAAGAAGAGAAGAAGAAGAAAGAAGAAGAAGAAGAAGAGGAAGAGGAAGAGGAAGAGGAAGAAGAAGCAAAAACAGAAGCAGACGAAGGAAAAGGAGGAGGAGAAGAAGAAGAAGAAGAAGAAGAAGAAGAAGAAGAAGAAGAAGAAGAAGAAGGGAAGAGGAAGAGAAGAATAAGAAGAAGGAGGAGGAGGAGGAGGAGGTGGAAGTAGAGGCGGAGGAGATGGAGAAGTAGGAAAAGAAAAAGAGGAGAAGGAGAATAGAAACGTGATGAAGTAGGAGAATATAAATAGAAGGAGAAGGTGAAACATAAAGAAAAAAAGAAGAAGAAGTACAAGAAGACGAAGGAGGAGAAAAAGGAGAAGAAGAAGTAGGAGGACCAAGAAGCTGACGATGATGATGAAAAATCACAAGAAAGTAAAGAAACAGCAGTACAGGGAGTAGCAGAAACAAGCAGCTGGAAGACAGTAGCTGCATCGAAGCAGTAGAAGAACAAAAGAAGCAGAAATACCCAGGAGATAATAATAAAGAAAAAGTAAGACAAGAGTCAGAAGCTGAAGGAGAAACAAAAGAGGAAGAAAAGAAGAAGAAGAAGAAGAAGAAGAAGAAGAAGAAGAAGAAGAAGAAGATGAAGAGAAGAAGAAGAAGAAGAGAGAGAGGAGGAGGAGGAGGAGGAGGGAGGAGGAAGGGGGAAGAAGAAGAAGAAGAGGAAGGGGAAAGGGGAA
>NW_026606437.1:0-35464 GCF_029834395.1 Sorex fumeus | reverse complement strand
GGGCTTGTTCCTGCCTCTGTGCTCTGGGCTGCTGCTGGTGGTGTTGACTTGGTGCTGGGCTCAGACCTGGGCCAGCCGGCGTGCGAGGCAAGTGCCTTACCCGCTGTACTCACCTCTGCCCCCCGGGACCCAGGGTCACTGGGTTCTTGTCTCGCCTTGCAGAAGGGAATTTCAGGAGTAGACGGCCCCCCAGTTCTTGTTCACGGCTGTGGGGACTGTGGGATTCTGTGTTTCCCCGGGAGCTGTCGGCAACTGTGTTTCCCGGGGAGCCGTTGGCAACTGTGTCTCAAAGCCTGCACTCCCCCACAAAACTTGTCCTGCCCCTCCATGCTGGGGTGGGCGGATGGGGGGCCGGGGGGGGGGGGGGATCCCGATGATTCTGCAGTCCAGGGCAGATGCGGGCTTCAGGCAGGGAGCGTCCCGGGCCCCTCGGGCGGTTCCAAATGCCACTTAAATCGCAATTAGCCAAAGTGCTTTTCCAGGTGCGCCAGGCTGGCTAATTGCTCGGGTCGTTAGCGGAGATTCGGTTGATGGATGGAGTCTTGGGGGGTCTCCTGAGGGGTGCGGCCAGGCCTGGGAGCCCCGCTCAGCTCGGCGTGTGTGTGTGTGTGTGTGTGTGTGTGTGTGCGTGTGTATGTGTGCATGTGTGTGTGCATGTGTGTGTGTGCGTGCGTGCGTGTGTGTGCGTGTGTATGTGTGCATGTGTGTGTGCGTGCGTGTGTGTGTGCGTGCGTGTGTGTGTGTGCGTGTGTGTGTGTGCATGTGTGTGTGTGTGCGTGCGTGTGTGTGTGTGTGCGTGTGTGTGTGTGCATGTGTGTGTGTGTGTGCGTGTGTGTGTGTGTAGGGGGAGATCCCCTTCTCTCCACCGGAGGTCTCTCGGCTCATCTCTCAAGCCCCCAACTCACCCCAAGGCCCTCTGTGCCCACCCGCACCAAAGCCCACTTGCTTTTGCCAGAACCCCCCGACTCCCTCCGACGCCGCAGTGCGCTCAGTGGCATTTCTGTGGGTCGAGCCCGACTTATTCGCACCGCCAACCCCAAATGTGAGTTCGCAAACCCGTTTTGCCGACACGGCCCTCAGGTCCTGTCCGCAGACTCGGCACGGTGAGACTCAAGCAGAACCCCCAAGATTTATTCTGCCCCCCACCCCCACCCCAACCTGACATCCCCTAGGACTCAGCCTCGAGTTAATGCTGGCAGTTTCCCCGCAGGGAGATTGCACAGGAGAGAGACAGGCACTGCACTGCATCAGATTAGAGCCCGCTATGTGTCTGCATCTGGATCTGATGTGGGTCTTCCGTGGCCACCGCTCAGCTGTCGGACGTGACTCCCGGGGGACCCTCCCGGCCTCCTCCCAGGCTTGGGATGGGACCGTCCCACCTGCTGGGGGCTCATTTCTAAAATCCCTTTCTTTGGGGGAGTGGGGTCGCTGGGGTGAGCGGGCCACCCCGCTGGGGTTCGAACCACGACTCGGATCCTCCCTCTTTTTTTTTTCATTTATTAAAGACTCCTGGGGGGGGCTTTTGGGGAACAGTTTCCCCCCAAAATGCCCGGACGCGTTGCGCACTGGGTTTGGGCATTCGCAGGGCAGAGAATGATGGGTGCATGGAGAAACCACTCTGGGAACAGCCAATAGCTGTCCGGCCGCGTGCCAGGCAAACGCCCCAGTCACTGTGTTATCGCTGACGCTGCCCCCTCTGACCCCTTCCAGAGATCGATGCGCCCAAGAACCTGCGTGTGGCCGCCCGCACGGCCACCAGCCTGCACGTGGCGTGGGACAACAGTGAGGCAGAAGCTCAGGCCTATAGGCTGGTCTACAGCACGCTGGCCGGAGAACAGTACCACGAGATGCTGGTCCCCAAGGCCCCGGGACCCGCCAGCAGCGTCACGCTGACCGGTGAGGGGCCGTCGATGGTGCCATGGGGGGCGGGCGGGGGCGCCCAGACCTGTGCCTCCCGCCGTCACCACACCCTCCGTGTTCCAGTTCCCGGGGAGTGACCCCCTTCGGGCCGCCGACCACTCGTGGCCCCAGTTGTGGCCACGGCATCGGGCTGTCCCTGTGCCCCGTCACCCGGGCACATGTCCCCGTTGCACGAGCATCTCGGTGACGTCCTGTTCCTCGGGTCACCACGCCCCCGCCCTGCCCTCGCCCACTTCTCAGCGTCCCTCTGAGCCCCCCGGGGGCCGTGGCCTCTGCGGCACCCGTGTCCTCTCTGGAATCGGACAGGGGGTCCTTGGGGGGGACCCGTCTCCACGGGGACGGCCGGTGTGAAATACGCACCGTGAGGGTGTCCAGGGCCTGCTCAGGGCCACGTGGGCGGCTGGGTGGGTGGAGGGACGGAGAGTGGGTGAGTTCGTTGAGGAAGGGATGGAGGGAGGGATCGTGGGCGGAAGGATGAATAGGCCAGTGAAGAGAGAGTGCCAGGGTTCACCGTGGCGGGGCCGGAGCGAGAGCACAGCGGGGAGGGCGTTGGCCTGGCACGTGGGTGACCCGGGTTCGATCCCCGGCATCCCATAGGGTCCCCTGAGCACCGCCAGGAGTGATTCCTGGGTGCATGTGCCAGGAGTAGCCCTTGTGCATCTCAGGGTGTGACCCAAAAAGGAAAAAAAAAGACAAAGTGATACAAAGTGTCATAGTGTTTTGAAGGTGATACAAAGTATCATAGTGTTTAATGGGTGATACAAAGTATCATGGTGTTTAAAAGGTGATACAAGGACTGGAGCAATAATACATCAAGGAAGGTGTTTGCCTGGCACGCGGCCAACCCGGGTTCGATTCCCAGCATTCCATAGGGTCCCCCGAGCACCGCCAGGAGTGATTCCTGAGTGCAGAGCCAGGAGTCAGCCCTGAGAACTGCAGGGTGTGGATTCTCTCTCTCTCTCTCTCTCTCTGTCTCTCTCTCTCTCTCTCTCTCTCTCTCTCTCTCACACACACACACACACAAAGATGTAGGGTGCGTTTATAGGGAAAGGTGGGCCCTTTAAAAACCTGGAAAATCTCTCTGCGCGCTGTTATATTCCAAGATGTATTGGCCTCAGAAGCCCACTCCGTTACACACACACACACACACACACACACACACACACACACACACACTGAAATCCCTCTGTGTACTGATATAAGTGGCCTTGGATTGCCCGCTCCATCACACAAACACAAACACACACGATGAAATTCTTCTGTGTGCTGATATAAGATATCTTGGCCTCAGAGGCCCACTCCATGACACACACACACACACACACACACACACACACACACAGAAAAAAGATGTAGGATGCAGAGCCAGGAGTCAACCCTGAGAACCTCAGGGTATGGATTCTCTCTCTCTCTCCCTCCCTCTCTCTCTCTCTCTCTCTCTCTCACACACACACACACACACACACACACACACACAAAACAGATGTAGGGTGCATTTATAGGGAAAGGTGGACTCTTTAAAAACCTGGGAAATCTTTCTGCATGCTGATATATTGCAACATGTATTGGCCTCAGAAGCCCACTCCGTTACACACACACACACACACACAGTGAAATCCCTCTGCATGCCGATATAAATGGGCCTCAGATGCCCACTCCAACACACACACACTCTCACACACACACACACACACACACACACAAACACACACTATAAAATCCCTCTGTGTGCTGACATGATGTATTGGCCTCTGATGCCCGCTTGTTACACACACACACACACACACACACACACACAGACCACAGACACACTATGAAATTCTTCTGTGTGCTGATATGAGATGTATTGACCTCAGAGACCCACTCAGTTACACACACACACACACACACACACACAGACCACAGACACACTATGAAATTCTTCTGTGTGCTGATATGAGATGTATTGACCTCAGAGACCCACTCAGTTACACACACACACACACACACACAGACCACAGACACACTATGAAATTCTTCTGTGTGCTGATATGAGATGTATTGATCTCAGAAACCCACTCAGTTACACACACACACACACACACACACACACACAGAGACCACAGGCACACTATGAAATTCTTCTGTGTGCTGATATGAGATGTATTGATCTCAGAAACCCACTCAGTTACACACACACCCACACACACACACACACACACACACACAGAGACCACAGACACACTATGAAATTCTTCTGTGTGCTGATATGAGATGTATTGATCTCAGAAACCCACTCAGTTACACACACACACACACACACACAGACCACAGACACACTATGAAATTCTTCTGTGTGCTGATATGAGATGTATTGACCTCAGAGACCCACTCAGTTACACACACACACACACACACACACACACACACACACACACACAGACCACAGACACACTATGAAATTCTTCTGTGTGCTGATATGAGATGTATTTACCTCAGAGACCCACTCAGTTACACACACACACACACACACACACACACACACACACACACAATGTTGTACCTCTTGGCAAAGCACCCCCAAGCAAGTTCTCCAAGGACGGTGAAGGCACAGGCAGGCAGAGAGCCCTACCCCCCCACCCGGACGGCGAGTCCTTTAAATTCTACTCGACAGTCATTGGGGCGAAGCCGATTCCAGTGTAAATTATTGAACGTTTCATTTACGCTTTATAAATAAGGAACCTGGGCAAAGCCGTGGGCGCCCAACCCGCCCGGCGACACGTGGCTCCTGCCTCCGTCCCTTCATCCGGGCTGCAGGTGCCCGACTCTTATTACGGGCAATTGAAGGTCTCGAGCTCAGTGGAGTAAAGTAGTTCCTGTCCCCGAGAGAATTGAATTTCCCCCCCCGAAAATGTACCTGCACTGCATGGGGAATATTGATGGAGTTCATTGTGGGCTCTGAGGAACTGCACCGCACCCTGAAGTCTCCCTCTTCCCCCACCCACACCAGCCACTGGGACCTCCCGGGCACTGCTTTCATCCGAGTGAACAGGCTGAAACCACCCAGGTGCAGTCAGAAGACCAGCCAGTAAACTGAGTCACCACAAATAAACAACAAAACTAAACAATTTTTTAAATTTTTTATTTATTTTTGCTTCTTGGGCCCAAACAATTTTTTTAAAGGCTCGGGGTTGCATACCCAGGCCCCCCTCCTGTAACTGCATCTCTCCCGGAGCCTGAACTGTGTCGGGACTGACTGACTGATGCCATGATAGCCTCTGTCCACACCCAGGTCTGTCTGTCTGTCTCTCACACACACTGGTAGCCTTAATTCCCGCTTCTTCCCACAGATCTGATCCCTGGCACCGAGTACGGGCTGGGCATCTCCGCCCTCATGAACTCCCGGCAGAGCGTGCCGGCCACCATGAACGCCAGGACGGGTGAGTGGTCAGCATACCAGAAGGTCAGGCTGAGGGTCCGGTGGCTTGTCCAGGGGCCCGGGAATCAGCCTGTGCCGCTGGGGGAGGTGAGGTGGGGGCCATAGCTAGGCTGGGAGGGTTCTTGCTTTGCACGCGGCTGACCCGGGTTCGATCCCCGGCCTCCCATAGGGTCCCCCGAGCACCGCCAGGAGTGATTCATTCCTGAGTGCAGAGCCAGGAGTCATCCCTGAGTGTCACAGGGTGTGATGGAAAAATGAGGGGGGAGAGGAGAGGGAGGGAGAGGGAGAGAGAACGAGCCTTGATGCAGCTGACCTGGGTTCGATCCCCAGCACCCCCCCCACCTGCCAGGAGTGGTCCCTGAGTGCAGAGCCGGGAGTCAGCCCTGGGCACTGCCTTAGGTGACCGCATCATAAACGGAACCCAGAGAAGTGCCGAGAGCCATTCCGGGGGCCGAAGCCCCGGGCCGGGGGCGCTGGGTGATGAGGGGTCGGCCGGGCAGATGGCAGCCGGATTTGCCCGGAATTCGGGGTGCGTGGGACTGTCCTGTCTGCCGGCCCCTCTGCTTTGGGGGACGCAGCCCCCACAGAATCCAGCCGGCCCCCTGCCCCCCAGCAAGACTTGCTCCCTCCGACGGGGTCCGCTCAGAGACCCCCTCATATCGCCCGCAGAACTGGACGGTCCCCGGGACCTGACGGTGAGGGCCTCGTCGGAGACGTCCATCTCCCTCCTGTGGACCAAGGCCGCCGGCCCCATCGACCACTACCGGATCACCTTCACGCCGTCCTCGGGCGTTGCCTCGGAGGTGACCGTGCCCCGGCACGTGACCGCGTACACCCTGACGGACCTGGAGCCCGGGGCCGAGTACATGATCTCCGTCACCGCCGAGCGCGGCCGGCAGCAGAGCCCGGAGGCCACTGTGGACGCGTTCACAGGTGACGGGGGACGGGGGAGTGGGGACCCCCGGGTCCGGGAGGCATGAGGCTGAGCGTGACACATCAGCCAGGCAGACCCTTGGGGGGGAGAGAGAAAGGGAGAGGGAAAGAGGGAGAGGGAAAGAGGGAGAGGATGTTCTAGAACCTTCTGTGCATGTTCTAGAACCTTCCACGCACCATCTAGAACCTTCCGCGCACCTTCTAGAGCCTTCCATGCACATCCTAGAACCTTCCTGCACCGTCTAGAACTTTTTGTGCACCACCTAGAACCTTTCGTGCACCTTCTAGAACCTTCTGTGCACATTCTAGAGCCTTCCGTGCACCTTCTAGAACCTTTCATGCACATTCTAGAACCTTCCACCTTCCGCACACCTTCTAGAACCTTCCATGCACATTCTAGGACCTACCGTGCACCTTCTAGAACCTTTCATGCACATTCTAGAACCTTCCACCTTCCGCACACCTTCTAGAACCTTCCATGCACATTCTAGGACCTACCGTGTACCATCTAGAACCTTCCATGCACATTCTAGAACCTTCCGTGCACCTTCTAGAACCTTTCATGCACATTCTAGAACCTTCCGTGCATCTTCTAGGACCTTCCATGCACCTTCTAGAACCTTCTGTACACCTTCTAGAACCTTCCATGCACATTCTAGGACCTGCCGTGTACCGTCTAGAACCTTCCATGAACATTCTAGAACCTTCTGTGCACCTTCTAGAACCTTCTGTGCACATTCTAGAGCCTTCCGTGCGCCTTCTAGAACCTTTCATGCACATTCTAGAACCTTCCACCTTCCATACACCTTCTAGAACCTTCCATGCACATTCTAGAACCTACCGTGTACCATTTAGAACCTTCCATGCACATTCTAGAACCTTCTATGTACCTTCTAGAATCTTCTGTGCACATTCTAGAGCCTTCCGTGCACCTTCTAGAACCTTTCATGCACGTTCTAGAACCTTCCACCTTCCGCACACCTTCTAGAACCTTCCATGCACATTCTAGGACCTACTGTGCACCGTCTAGAACCTTCCATGCACATTCTAGAACCTTCCGTGCCATCCACCCCCCACAGGATTCCGTCCCATCTCCCACCTGCACTTCTCGCATGTGACCTCCTCGGGTGTGAACATCACCTGGAGTGACCCCTCCCCGCCACCTGACCGGCTGGTCCTCAGCTACAGCCCCCGGGACCGCGAGGAGGAGACGCGGGAGCTGGCGCTGGAGGCGGCCCGGAGGCATGCAGTGCTGACCGGGCTGCTGCCCGCCACCGAGTACACCGTCAGCCTAGTGGCCGTGCACGGCGCCGCCCGCTCCGAGCCCATCGTGGGCTCCGTCACCACAGGTGAGGCCCGCGCAGCAAGGGGTGGGGGGAGACGGCCCCTCCGGAGCGTCCCTGTCGGCGCCTGGAGCCCGTCACTCCTCCTGAGGCTGCAGGGTCAGTTCCCGTGGGCCCCCGCACCAGATGGCACCTGGGGGTGGGGTGGGGCGGGTTTGCAGGTGCAAAGTGGACGGTCCCCTCCTCAGCCCTGCCTGGGATGCCCAGCCATGAGACCCCCACCCCCCGCGTGACCAAGCGGGGTCCAGGCTCCGGCTGGCCCCGACGGGGCTGTCCCCTCCTGTCCGGACAGAGGGAAGGCCACTCGGGTTTTGGGCTGCTCACCGTGGGCCCAGAACCTCTGCAGAACCCCCAGGCAGACCTGCACAAGATTTAAAGTAGAAGGGGGCTAGGGGGGCAGAGCGATAGCCCAGCGGGGAGGGCGTTGGCCTGGCATGCGGCCGACCCGGGTTCGATCCCCGGCATCCCATAGGGTCCCCCGAGCACCGCCAGGAGGGATCCCTGAGTGCAGAGCCAGGAGTCAGCCCCGAGCATCGCCGGGTGGGACCCAAAAAGGAAAAAATAAAAAATTTCAAGTGGGGGGGCTGGAGAGAGACGGCTCAGGCCTGATGGAGGGGGGACTGGGTCTAATCCCCAGCATCACGGGGGTCCCCCAGCAGCACTAGGAGTGATCCCTGAGCACCGAACCAGGAACACACACACACACACACACACACACACACACACACACACACACACTCACTCTCTGTAGGTAGCAATCAGGGCCTGAGTGATAGCACAGCGGGGCGAGCGTTGGCCTACGTGTGGCCGACCCGGGTTCGATCCCCGGCATCCCCTAGGGTCCCCCGAGCACCGCCAGGAGGGATCCCTGAGTGCAGAGCCGGGAGTCAGCCCTGAGCACCGCCGGGTGGGACCCCAAAAAACAAACAAGCCGAGATCGAAACAGGCACAGACACACAGACTCCACGGACAGTGTCCCCGCAGCCTGTCCCCACCCACGCTGAACCTGGCCAGCTTGACTCCCTGGTGTCCATGATGACCTCCTGGTGTCACCCGAGGCGGTGACCATGGCTGTGGCCATCGGTCGCTCTGAGGTCAGCAGCCGGCAGCCTGCCACTGGCCCTGTCTGCTCCGGCCCCCGCGACACCCTCCCTCACACTCTGCTCTGCCCCCCGCTCCCGGCTTGCAGGCATCGACCCCCCCAGGGACATCACCATCGGCAACGTGACCAAGGACTCGGTCGTGGTGTCCTGGAGTCCCCCGATCGCCGCCTTTGACTACTACCGCGTCTCCTACCGGCCCACGCAAGGTCACAGCCCTGGGGCGCCGGGTGTGGGGTCAGCCCTCGCCCAAGAGCCAGGGTTGGGGATGCCAGTTATGGGGGGCGGGCCCTGGCGGGGACCCTGAAGGCCGTGGGTCCCCCTAACGCTGCAGCCTGGAGAGACAAGGCAGGGGACGCCAGCTCCGGAGTCAGCCCTGAGCAGAGCCAGGAGTCAGCCCCGAGCACAGAGCTGAGAGTAAACTCTGAGCACAGAGCCAGGAGTCAGCCCTGAGCACTAAGCCAGGAGTTAACCCTGAGCACAGAGCCAGGAATGATCCCTGAGCACTGCCAGGATTCAGCCCTGAGCACAGACCTAGGAATGAGTCCTGAGCACAGAGCCAGAAGCCATCTCTGAGCAGTGAGCCTGGAGTCATCCCATAGCACTGATCTGGGAGTCAGCCCTGAGCACTGAGCCGGGAGTCAGCCCTGAGCCCGCTGGGGAGGCCAGGAGCACAGCGGCCGAGGGAAGCAGCTCTGGGCTGGGCTCCGGGGGGCGAGTGGGACGGGCTGTTTCCCCCGGCTGGGGTCCGGGTGCCGTGCGGCCTCACACCTCCCCTGCCTGTCCGCAGTGGGCCGGCTGGACAGCTCCGTGGTGCCCAACACAGTGCGCGAGTTCACCATCACCAGGCTGCACCCCGCCACCGAGTACGAGATCAGCCTGAACAGCGTGCGCGGCCGTGAGGAGAGCGAGCGCGTGTGCACCCTCACGCACACAGGTGCGGGCCGGGCTGCCGGGGCGGGTGGCCGGGCGGGGTGGGACCCTCCAGCTCACTGTCTGCCAGGGCGAGAGCGCAGCGGGAGGGCACTCCCTGGCACACGGTTGCCCCGTGCTGATCCCCAGCACCCCGTAGGGCCCACCCAAACCGCCCAGAGTGATCCCGAGTGCAAAGTCAGGAGTGAGCCCTGAGCACAGAGCCAGGAGTCAGATCTGAGCACTGAGATAGGAGTGAGCCCTGAGCACAGAGCCAGGAGTCAGCCCTGAGCACAGGGCCAGGAGTCAGATCTGAGCACTGAGATAGGAGTCAGCCCTGAGCACAGAGCCAGGAGTCAGCCCTGAGCACAGGGCCAGGAGTCAGATCTGAGCACTGAGATAGGAGTCAGCCCTGAGCACAGAACCAAGAATCAGATCTGAGCACTGAGATAGGCATGAGCCCTGAGCACGAGGCCAGGAGTAATCCCTGAGCCCCACGAGGAGTGAGCCCTGAGCACAGAACCCAGAGTCAGATCTGAGCACTGAGATAGGAGTCATTCCTGAGCACAGAGCCAGGAGTGAGCACAGAGCTAGGAGTCAACCCCGAGTACAGAACCCAGAGTCAGATCTGAGCACTGAGATAGAAGTCAGCCCTGAGCACAGAGCACAGACCTAGGAGTGAGCCCTGAGCACAGAGCCAGGAGTCATCCCTGAGCACTGCCAGTGAGCACAAAGCCAGGAGTCAGCCCTGAGCACAGAGTCAGCCTTGAGTACAGAGCCAGGAGTGAGCCCTGAGCACAGAGCCAGGAGTCAGATCTGAGCACAGAACCAGGAGTCAGATCTGAGCACTGAGATAGGAGTCAGCCCTGAGCACAGAGCCAGGAGTCAGATCTGAGCACTGAGATAGGAGTCAGCCCTGAGCACAGAGCCAGGAGTCAGTCCCGAGCACAGAGCCAGGAGTCAGATCTGAGCACTGAGATAGGAGTCAGTCCTGAGCACAGAGCCAGGAGTCAGATCTGAGCACTGAGATAGGAGTCATCCCTGAGCACAGAGCCAGGAGTCAGCCCTGAGCACAGGGCCAGGAGTCAGATCTGAGCACTGAGATAGGAGTCAGCCTTGAGCACAGAGCCAGGAGTCAGTCCCAAGCACAGAGCCAGGAGTCAGATCTGAGCACTGAGATAAGAGTCAGTCCTGAGCACAGAGCCAGGAGTCAGATCTGAGCACTGAGATAGGAGTCAGCCCTGAGCACAGAGCCAGGAGTCAGTCCCGAGCACAGAGCCAGGAGTCAGATCTGAGCACTGAGATAGGAGTCAGTCCTGAGCACAGAGCCAGGAGTCAGATCTGAGCACTGAGATAGGAGTCATCCCTGAGCACAGAGCCAGGAGTCAGCCCTGAGCACAGGGCCAGGAGTCAGATCTGAGCACTGAGATAGGAGTCAACCTTGAGCACAGAGCCAGGAGTCAGTCCCAAGCACAGAGCCAGGAGTCAGATCTGAGCACTGAGATAAGAGTCAGTCCTGAGCACAGAGCCAGGAGTCAGTCCTGAGCACAGAGCCAGGAGTGAGCACAGAGCCAGGAGTCAACCCTGAGCACAGAACCAAGAATCAGATCTGAGCACTGAGATAGGCATGAGCCCTGAGCACAGAGCCAGGAGTAACCCCTGAGCCCCATGAGGAGTGAGCCCTGAGCACAGAACCCGGAGTCAGATCTGAGCACTGAGATAGGAGTCATCCCTGACCACAGAGCCAGTCATCCCTGACCACAGTCCTGAGCACAGAGCCAGGAGTGAGCACAGAGCTAGGAGTCAACCCCGAGAACAGAACCCAGAGTCAGATCTGAGCACTGAGATAGAAGTCAGCCCTGAACACAGAGCACAGACCTAGGAGTGAGCCCTGAGCACAGAGCCAGGAGTCATCCCTGAGCACTGCCAGTGAGCACGAAGCCAGGAGTCAGCCCTGAGCACAGGGCACAGACCTAGGAGTGAGCCCTGAGCACAGAGCCAGGAGTCATCCCTGAGCACTGCCAGTGAGCACGAAGCCAGGAGTCAGCCCTGAGCACAGCGCCAGGAGTCTTCCCTGAGCACAGGACCGGGGGACCTCGTGGGGCTGTGAGGACAGAGTCGGCATCAGGGGTCGGGGCTGAGGCCCGGAGGCGGCGGCGGGACTCGCCCTCCTCCCCGCCGCTGTCCCCTGTCCGTCCCGCACAGCCCTGGACAGCCCCTCGGAGCTGACCGCCACCAACGTCAGCCCCACGGAGGCGTTGCTGCAGTGGCGGGCGCCCGTCGGGGAGGTGGAGAACTACGTCATCGTCCTCACCCACTTCGCAGGTGGGTGCCTGGTCCCCTCCGCGGTGACCCCAAGGAGGCTTCTGGGGGCCGGAGCGGGAGCCCAGCGGGGCGGGCGTTGGCCTGGCGCGCGGCCGGCCCGGGTTCGACCCCCGGCATCATCCCACGGGGTCCCCCGAGCACGGCCAGGAGTGATGCCCGAGTGCGGAGCCGGGAGTCGGCCCTGAGCATCGCCCGGCGGGTCCCAAACCAAACCAAATAGCGTCATCTTGGGGGGCCCCCACGGGCCGGGTCACCCACCCTCGCTTCCCTCACAGTGGCCGGGGAGACCATCCTGGTGGACGGGAGCCGCGAGGAGCTGCAGCTGGTGGACTTGCTGCCCCGGACCCGCTACACGGCCTCCCTGTACGCCACCAGCGGGCCACTCGCCAGCGACACCATCAGCACCAACTTCTCCACGCGTGAGTCGCAGAAGCGGCCGGGGGGGACGTCGGACGGTCGGGGGCAGATTCTCCGGGCGTCTCGGAGCCCGGGACGAGGTCGGGCGCTGGGTTCCCAGCCCAGCTCTTCCCCAGGAGTCCAGGGTCCGAGGGCTGGACGTGAGGCAGGGAGGTGAGGTGGGAGGGATCCTGACCAGGGGTGAACGGGCAGACATGTGGGGTCCAGCAAGGTCCCCGGGGTGGACAGCCAAGGCGGTGCTGACCCTGCACCACGGAGGACGGTGGCCCAGCTGCCGGGGAGGTGGGGGGGCTCCTCCCTTCACCCCCTTCCTCTCCACAGTCCTGGACCCGCCCACCAACCTGACGGCCAGCGAGGTCACCCGGCAGAGCGTCCTGGTGTCCTGGGTGCCCCCCCGGGCCGCCATCGAGAACTACGTCTTGACCTACAAAGCCGCGGACGGAAGCCGCAAGGTGACCGCTGGGAAGAGGGGAGGGGGTTGCCCCCGCCCTGCTTGGGGTCTGACCTCCCGGCCGGGACCTGCCCCTCCTGGGGTGGGCAGGGTCGAAGCAGGGACACTTTGGAAGATGAGGTTAAAAGATTAAAAAGAAGTGGGGGGCCAGGGGAGTGATGGTACAACAGGGAGGGAGTTGGCCTGGCACGCGGCGGACCCGGGTTCGATCCCCGGCATCCCCTAGGGTCCCCCGAGCACTGCCAGGAGAGATTCCTGAGTGCAGAGCCAGGAGTCAGCCCTGAGCATCGCCGGGTGGGACCCAAACTCAAAACACTGTCCTCCCGTTGTTCATCGATTTGCTCAAGCGGGCACCAGGAACGTCTCCATGGTGAGACTTGTGACTGTGTTTGGCATCTCGAAGACGCTGCGGGGAGCTTGCCGGGCTCTCCGAGAGGGGCAGAGGAATCGAACCCGGGCCGGCCGCATGCCAGGCCAAGGCCCTCCCCGCTGTGCTATTTCACTGCCCTTCTTAGGAGTCGTTAGAAGAAAAAGCAACGCTCGCTGCCAGCTGCCTGGACGTGTGTACACCCAGAGGCATCAGTATATTGGGACATACCCCCGTATTGTTTTTTCTGCTGGGGGGTCCACATCTGGGGATGCTCAGGACTGACTCCTGGCTCTGTGCTCAGGGATCACTCCCGACAGTGCTCGGGGGACCCTATGGGATGCCGGGGATCGAACCCGGGTTGGCCACGTGCCAGACCAATGCCCTCCCTGCTGTGCTATTGCTCCAGCCCCCGAAATGAGTGTGTTAAGGGGGTCTCCCAGGGCACTGGGGTCTCTAGCTGGGCCCCATCACTTGGGGCGCAGTTCACGGCCTTCTGAGGTTGGCTTTGGTTGGTGGGTTGGTTTTGCTTTGGGGTCCCACCTGGTGATGCTCAGGGCTGACTCCTGGCTCTGGACTCGGGAATCCCTCCTGGCCGTGCTCGGGGGACCCTAGGGGATGCCGGGGATCGAACCCGGGCCGGCCGCATGCCAGGCCAACGCCCTCCCCGCCGCGCTAGGGCTCCAGTCCCTCGCTGTGTCTTAACCCCGGCCCTGGGTCCCGCAGGAGCTGATGGTGGACGCAGAGGACACGTGGGTGCGCCTGGAGGGCCTCCAGGAGAGGACGGACTACACGGTGCTGCTCCAGGCCGCCCAGCTCGGCGAGCGTAGCCGTGTCACCTCCACAGCCTTCAGCACGGGTGAGTGGGGGCCTGGCCCCACCGGCCGCGCCTCTGCCCTGTCCCCTCCTCTTGGCGCCGGACCAGAAAAAGCAGATGGACACCCCTAGTTCCCTCCCTGGCAAGCACCTCGCTGTTGATCCATTTCACAGACGGTAGCACTGAGGCCCCGGTGGTCCCAACCGGAAGTTTGTTCTGCCCCACTTGGGCAGCCTGAGAGCTGGCTACCGCCTCTCTGTCAGCCTGCCCTAGGCGACCCCGCAGGGCTGGTTGTGAGTGACAGAATGGGACACTGAGTCAGGAGCGGGAGGATGGGGAGTGTGGTCTCGGGCGCCTTTTCCTACTTTGGTTGTTTTCGGGGGCCGCACCCGGTGGTGCTCAAGGCTGACTCCCGGCTCTGCACTCAGGGGTCCCTCCTGGCAGGGCTCGGGGAGCACTGTGGAATGCCGGGGATCAAACCATCAAACCCGGGCCGGCCGCACGCCAGGCCAACACCCTCCCCCTGTCCTGCCGCTCCAGCCCAGAAATATTTTAGTAGGAAAATCTTGAGTTTGGGTCACGGGAACCAGCAGTGAGCTAGGATGGCCCCTTCCCAAGTGGGACTCTGGGGGGTTTCTGGCCTGCAGTGGGGTGCCGGTCACCCCCCACCCAGATCCTGCTCTGGGGGTTTCTCAGACTGAGGGGCACCCCCTTGGCTGGCCACCAAGGACCCACAGCTCGCTCTTCCCGGACACAGTGACATGTCGGGCTGCAGAGTGGCCAGGAGTAGCCGTGGGCTCGTCCCAGGTGGATGAGACTCATTTCCCCGCTACGCCAGCTCGTGTCAGTTTCTTGGAATCGTATATGGAAGAGCCGGTCACCAAAGTGACCATTGGTAGGTGGGTTTCGGACAGAAAGTTCCGGCACCAAACCCACCGCAGGTGTCAACTTCCTGGCCGCCCCAGGTCCCCCAACCTGCCACCACCTGCCAGGTGCATTTTAAAGGATGGGAGTTGGAGTTCGGGTGTCAGGTTTCAGAAAAGAAATACAAGGGGGAGGGGAGAAAGAGAGAGAGAGAGGAGAGAGAGAGGAGAGAGAAAGGAGAGAGAGAGGAGAGAGAAAGGAGAGAGAGAGAGAAAGAGGAAGAAGAAGGTAAAGAGAGAAGAGGAAGAGAGAGGAAGAAAGGGAGAGAGAGGAAGAGAGGGAGAAAGAGGGAAAGAGAGGAAGGGAGGGAGAGAGGGAGAGAGAGGGAGAGGAAGAAAGAAAGGAGAGAGAAGAGAAGGAGAAAGTAGATGGAGTTAGATGGAGAGAGAGGGATAGATCAGACAGAGGGATGAGGCTGAGGGCCAGCAGGCGTCTCTTCCCGGACACAGTGACATGCCGGGCTGGCTGTGGAGTGGCCAGGAGTAGCCAAACCCGCCGGTGGGTTTGGTGCCAGGAGTGTTTGGACACAAACACACACACACAATCCCGTCTGCCTCCGCCTCAGGCCTCGGAGCTTCCTGTTCCCACGTCGCTGATATTTGTCTGGGACTCTGGGGGGCCTTAAACGAGTAGTCAGGAGGGGGGAAAAAACAACAACAAGAACGCGGAGATCCATTATTTATGATTCACGGTCGCCTGAAATCCCATCCCAGGCCTGCTCGTGTTTTGGACATGAATGAGAATGAGGAAACGGATATTCATTCCCCACGGAGCACCGGGCACTTGCTTTAAGAGCATCTTGGGACGATGCGGTTCCGTTGTCTTTATTAGTATGACTGTAGTGCCGAAGGAGAGGGGGTGCGTGTGTGAGAGCCGGTCCTCGGAAGCGGGAGCACTGTCCAAGGAGCCGTCTCGCCTCTAAGACTCGTTTGCGGAGGGGACCCCCCCCCCAGCACCCCAGCAAGGTGTGGCCGAACCAGCTTGAATTTTTTTTTTTTTTGAGTTTTTGGGTCTCACCCGGCGATGCTCAGGGCTGGCTCCCGGCTCTGCACTCAGGGATCACTCCCGGCGGTGCTCGGGGGACCCTATGGGATGCTGGGAATCGAACCCGGGTCGGCCATGTGCCAGGCCAGTGCCCTCCCCCTGTGCTCTCGCTCCAGCCCTGCATGGAGGAACGTCTCAGACACCAAAGAGCGAAAGGCTGTGGGGATCGGGGGCCGGGGCGGCGAGGAGGGACGTGCCGACATCCCACACGCAGCTCACAGGGGTCACCTCTGGGTGTTTTGTCCCCCGGACAGGAGGCCGGGTGTTCCCGCACCCGCAGGACTGTGCCCAGCACCTGGGCAACGGAGACACCCTCAGTGGGGTCTACACCATCTTTCTCCACGGCGAGCCCAGCCAGAAGCTGCAGGTGTACTGTGACATGGCCACCGATGGGGGCGGCTGGACCGTGAGTGGCCATGTCCCCTCCTCCCCCGCTGCTCACCAGCCCCTCCCCCACTTCTTCGGCCAGAGAAACGGCCTGTGGGGGGGTGGGCTGCCGGGAGGGAGGGTCGGGCAGTGCAGGGTGTCAGAGACCCCCGGGGGTCCTGCTGGTGCTGGTCAGGGTCGCTCTTGGGGGCATCCGCCTGGCCCGGCCACTCTGACTCGAGCCACTGGCTCAGGTGGGAAGACCCCCGCCCCACCCGCCAGAAGCCGCCCCGGGGCTCGGAGTTCCCCCCTCCCAGGCCCGGTGGGACGGCAGAGCGCCCCCAGCAAGGGCCTCCGGGCTCGGGGCCGGGGGTCCCTGTCCAGACAGCTCACACTCTGGGGCAGAGTTTGGGTGGAGTCACAGGCGGGTGGGCCACTCGCAAGATTTCAGGGGACACACACACACACACCCTCCCCCAGGCTCTCGGGACCGAGAGACACACCCTCCCCCAGACTCTCAGCATGGACACACACACATACACACTTTCTCTCTCTCTCTCAGGACAGACAGACACACACACTCCCCAGGCTCTAGAGATGGACACACACACACACACACACCCTCCCCCCAGATTCTCAGCATGGACACACACACACACTCTTTCTCTCTCAGGACAGACACACATACCCTCCCCAGGCTCTAGAGATGGACACACACACACACACACACACACACACACACACACCCCCTCCCCAGGCTCTTGGGACAGACAGACACACATACACACACCCTCCCCCAGACTCTCAGTATGGACACACACACACTCCCCAGGTTCTAGAGACAGATACACACACACAACAGACACACACACCCTCCCCAGGCTCTTGGGACATACACACACACTCTCTCTCTCTCTCTCTCTCTCTCTTTCTCTCAGGACAGACACACACACCCTCTAGAGATGGACACACACACAACAGACACACACACCCTCCCCAGGCTCTTGGGACACACACACACACTCTCTCTCTCTCTCTCTCTCTCTCTCTCTCTCTCAGGACAGACACACACCCTCTAGAGATGGACACACAAACACAGACATACACACACCCTCCCCCAGACTCTCAGCATGGACACACGCACACCCTCCCCAGGGTCTAGAGATGGACACAGACACACAACAGACACACTGGTCCCCTCCCCCAGGCTCTTGGGACACACACACACACACACACACACACACACACACGTTGGTTTGTTCCCAGCTGCCCGTTTGGTGCCTCACTGTCAGCACCTGAAAACTCTTCCCTCCCTCGGGGTCCGGGCCGCCTCCGGACCCTGGCACTCGGGGGCTCCCGCGGTCCAGCCTCTGGCCCCAGCACGGCCGGGGGTGGGGGTGGGGGCCTGGGGGTCCCTCCCTCGGGGAAGGCCCTGAGCCCCCCAGCCGTGCTCCCCGCCTCCCCACAGGTGCTCCAGCGGCGGCAGAACGGGCAGACGGATTTCTTCCGCAAGTGGGCTGAGTACCGCGCGGGCTTCGGGAACCTGGAGGACGAGTTCTGGCTGGGTAGCCCACCCCCCCGGGACCCCCTCCCGCCCACTGTCCAGCCGGGGGGTAGGGGGTGTCGGGGCGAGTCTGACAACTGTCTGGACCCTCTGGGCGCCGTTTCCTGCGGCTCCTGACTCTCCCGTCCTCGCTAACGGGCTCTGGGCTGACGGCTTTGGACAGGAGCCCGAGCAAAGGGGCTGGGGCTCGTGCCGGGCGCTGGGATCCCTTCCGCCACTGAGCACTGACAGGGGAGCCTCCCGTGGGCACGGGGCCGGGAATCAGCCCTGAGCACCCCCAGATGTGACCCGCCAAGGGAAACAAAAGTCGGGGCGGAGTGATAGCCCAGTGGGGAGGGCGTTGGCCTGGCACGTGGGTGACCCGGGTTCGATCCCCGGCATCCCAAAGGGTCCCCTGAGCACCGCCAGGAGTGATTCCTGGGTGCATGTGCCAGGAGTAGCCCTTGTGCATCTCAGGGTGTGACCCAAAAAGGAAAAAAAAAAGACAAAGTGATACAAAGTGTCATAGTGTTTTGAAGGTGATACAAAGTATCATAGTGTTTAATGGGTGATACAAAGTATCATGGTGTTTAAAAGGTGATACAAGGGCTGGAGCCATAGCACAGCGGGGAGGGCGTTTGCCTGGCATGCAGCCGACCCGGGTTCGATCCCCAGCATCCCCTAGGGTCCCCCGAGCACCGCCAGGAGTGATTCCTGAGCGCAGAGCCAGGAGGAACCCCTGAGCATCACCGGGTGGGGCCCAAAAAGAAAAAAAAAACATAAATAAATAAAAAATGATTCCAGGCCGGACGCTCGGAGAACAAGGGGAAGGGTTGTGGTCGGGGGCGGGTGGGGACCCCTCCTGTGAGACGCTGCCTCTCTGGCCCCTCTCCCACCCCCAGGGCTGGACAATATCCACAGGATCACGTCCCAGGGCCGCTACGAGCTGCGTGTGGACATGCGGGACAACCAGGAGGCCGTGTTCGCCGTGTACGACCGTTTCCTGGTGGAGGACGGCCGAAGCCTTTACAAGCTGAGGTTGGGCGCCTACAACGGCACCGCAGGTACCCGGGCGTAGATGTGACCCCACCCGGGCGCGGGGCTCGCTCCCTCCCGGCAGGGCTCGGGACCCAGGGACTGAACCCGGCTCATCCCACCAGCCCCATTATCGCTCCAGCGCCCCCGTGGGCTTCCCATGTCAAGAATCACTTATCACTCATCATCCCGTTGTTCATTGATTCGCTCGAGCAGACGCCAGTAACGTCTCCATTCGTCCATGCCGCCTGCTAGTGTAGCCAGATGGCGTATTGGGGGCTCTTTTTTCAGGGTCAGGGGAATGAGGACCGTCGTTGTGACTGTTTGGCATCTCGAAGACGCCACGGGGAGCTTGCCAGGCTCTGCCGTGCGGGCGGGATCCTCTCAGGAGCTGGCTGGGCTCTCTGAGAGGGACGGAGGAATCGAACCTGGATTGGCCACGTGCCAGGCAAACACCCTATCCACTATGCTATCGCTCCAGCCCAATAATAATAATAATAATAATAATAATAATAATAATAATAATAGCACCGTCCTCCCGTTGTTCATGGATTTGCTCGAGCAGGCACCAGTAACATCTCCATGGTGAGACTTGTTGTGACTGTGTTTGGCATCTCGAAGACGCCACGGGGAGCTTGCCAGGCTCTGCCGTGCGGACAGGATACTCTCTGGAGCTTGCCGGGCTCTCCGAGAGGGACGGATGCAGATGAAATTTTGCCTCACTCTCTTCCAGAAGCTCTAGTTGATAGTCTCTGGGTCTTGGCCTTTGATGAGATTATGTGGCACCGGGGGCCGTTTGTGGGTGCGGCTGCCAAGCTACTGGAAAACTGGGGGTCTGGGGGGGGGAGGAGGCCCCGTCCTGATCCGAGCTGGCTTGGAGGTCTCAGCCCCGGGTCCCGCATACCTGGATCCTGCATGTTAAAGAATAACGATGATATAGGGCTGGAGCGATAGCACAGCGGGGAGGGCGTTGGCCTTGCACACGGCCGACCCGGGTTCGATTCCCAGCATCCCATAGGGTCCCCCGAGCACCGCCAGGAGTGATTCCTGAGTGCATGAACCTGAAGTAACCCCTGTGCATCGCCAGGTGGGACCCAAAAAGCAAAAAAAAATAAATGATGATAACGCAGTGGGTGGTCAGGGGCCCTTTCTCCTCACCTGGATGCTTGGGTCCAGGAGGGAGAATCGGATTCATGGGCTCATGGCACGTCTGAGGGTCCTCGTGGTCACCCATTCTTAACTCTTTCCTCTCCACAATCCCATTCTCTGGCTGCCTCAGTAACACAGAGCCAGCTTAGGCCCAGCCCACCTCTGCGGTTCATGAACCCACCGCGGGGTGCCCGGGGGTCACGGCCCTTCCCATCCACACCATGGCCAGGGCCAAAGGCCAGTGTCTAAATCTAGCCCCATATGGCCGGAGCGACAGCACAGTGGGGAGGGCGTTGGCCTGGCACGCAGCCAACCCGGGTTCGATCCCCGGCATCCCCTAGGGTCCCCCGAGCACCGCCAGGAGCGATTCCTGAGTGCAGAGCCGGGAGTCGGCCCTGAGTATCGTCGGGTGGGACCTTCAAAAGCCAAAATCAGTTAACATATAACCCCATATTTCTGCCTCTTGGAATGACAAGACCATTAAACGAGGCCTGGTGCAAACAGCAGCTCTTGTCACTCAAAAGTCAAGACCTGCTTCTTGAGCTGGAGCGATAGCACAGCGGGGAGGGCGTTTGCCTTGCATGTGGCCGACCCGGGTTCGATTCCCAGCATCCCATAGGGTCCCCCGAGCACCGCCAGGAGTGATTCCTGAGTGCAGAGCCAGGAGTCAGCCCTGTGCATCGCAGGGTGAAAAAAATAATTAAATAAAGGTGTGTCTTTACCACCTTCTGGGCCTGGGTCCCTGTGGGGGACCCTGAGAGACCCAAATCCGGTGCCTCTCTGTCCCCTGGGGTGCTCACAGAGAACTCACCAGGAAAGTGGGTGATGGAGACACTGCAAACCCGGGTTCGATCCCCAACATCCCATAGGGTCCCCCAAGCACCACCAGGAGTGATCCCTGAGTGCAGAGCCAGGAGTCAGCCCTGAGCATCGCCGGGTGGGACCCAAAAAAACAAACAAACAAAAAAGACCTGCTTCTCCTTTCGACACTGGGACCACCCTGGCGGGCGCCCAGAAAGCCACAAAGGGCCCTCCTGGATGGCCCCAGGGGCCGGCTTGGGGTCTCCAACTGCCAAAGGGCCAACTAAGAGTCCAAGACATTTAAGCCGGCCACCCCCATGGGGTCCCCGTCCCGCAAGCCCTTCTGCCGCCCTTCAGACCCTCTCCCCAGGATGTTTTCTCCAAGTTGGGCCTGGGTCCCAGCCACCGCAGCCGCCAGCACCCCCTGCCCTCGTGGGGGTCATGTCCTCCCCCTCCTGGCCTCTGTCCAGGGCCGATTTCCTGTCCATCATGGCCCTTCCTGCCCGCTCTAGGCCGGCCCTCCCCTGCCCTGTCCTTCTGTCCCCGGGGACACGAGCCCCGACCCTCACCGCTCCCCAAAGCCCTCCTGAGCTCCGATGTAGCGCTGACCCCAGGGGGCCGGGTCAGGCTGGCCCCGCCGGGCGCCGAGTGGACGGGTGTCTCGGGGAGGCCCCCCCAGGTGACGCATGTGTCCTTCCTCACAGGGGACTCCCTAAGCTACCACCAGAGCCGCCCCTTCTCCACGCAGGACCGGGACAATGACGTGGCCGTCACCAACTGCGCCGTGTCCTACAAGGGCGCCTGGTGGTACAAGAACTGCCATCGGGCCAACCTCAACGGCAAGTACGGCGAGTCCCGGCACAGCCAGGTGAGCGGCGGAGAGGCAGACGACAGGCACACATTGCCAGATCCCGTTCCAGAAGGTTCCACGGGAGACCCCGAGAGGCCCAGGGATGGGGAGAGCAGAGGTGGGGGACTTCCCCATGGGCTGGACTGTGGGGGACAGAGTGGGGGCTGCCGGACCCTCCCGCCCTGGGGTCAGCACAGGTGAGACCAGAGAGGGCCTCGAGGCAAGGGGCACCCACACGGGCATCTCAAGGCCAGGCGTGCCCGTGGACGCATGTGACCCCCAGTGGGCAGGTGGTACTGCCCAGGACACATAAACACATGCACTGTGGACACACGTAACCCCCAGTGGACACATATATCTCTTCAGAACTCCCTGTGGACACGTGTGAGTTCCTGTGGGCACATGGGTCTCCCTGTGACTCCCCAGTGGACACGTGTGACTCCCTGTGACTCCCCAGTGGACACGGGTATCTCTCTGTGACTCCCCAGTGGACATGTGTGATTCCCCAGTGGACACATGTGATTCCCTGTGACTCCCCAGTGGACACATGTGATTCTCCAGTGGACACGTGTGACTCCCTGTGACTCCCCAGTGGACACATGTGACTCCCTGTGACTTCCCAGTGGACACATGTGATTCCCCAGTGGACACATGTGATTCCCCAGTGGACACGTGTGATTCCCCAGTGGACACGTGGGTCTCCCTGTGACTCCCCAGTGGACGCGTGTGACCCCCAACCCCAGGACTCTCTGGGCAGGGCCACGGGAGGCAGGCGGTGACCCTGGTGACGCGGCCTCTCTCCTCCCCAGGGCATCAACTGGTACCACTGGAAGGGCCACGAGTTCTCCATCCCGTTCGTGGAGATGAAGACGCGGCCGTTCGGGCATCGGGAGGCCGGGCGGCGCCGCCGGTCCCTGTGGGTCTGAGGGCGGCCGTGGCCCTCGGACCTTCTCGCCTTTGGACAACATGAAACCACGGGCAGGGGGTCGGTCACTGCGAGGGGGCTCCCCGGGGGGGGGCCTTGGTCCCCTCCCATCCCCCACCCTCCCCCCTCTCCTTCCCGGGCTCAGAGGCCAAGAAGAGCCTGCAGGGGTGAGGTCAGGGACGGGCGGGTCCATGAGAAACTGCCCCCACCCAGGCCTCTGCCTTCCCGCACGGGTCCAGCCCTGCAGTGGCCAGGCCACCATGGCCATCCCTGCAGAGGCGACTCGGAGCTCAGCCCGGCCCGGCACCCACGTCCCTCCCCTGGGGACTGACCCAGCGTGTCCCCCCCACCCCCGTCTCCACGGCTCAGCGCAGGCCCTCTGTGCCGGGCGCCCGCTCGGACCCTTTGTCCTGCTCTTAATTCTTTCCTGGACTGCAAACGCGAAAGGTCACTCCTGGGCCTGGTCAGGCTCCCCAGGGCTGAAAGAAGAAGGGAGGGTGCCGGTCCGGCACGCAGCCCACCCGGGTTTGGGTTTGGTCCCCCCCCATCCCACACCCCCCCCAGGCCCCGCCAGGAGGGACCCCCAAGTGCAGCCCAGAAGCCAGAAGAGAAGGAAGAGGAAGAGCGATCCTGGGGTCCGACTCCGTCTTTCAAAGTCTTCCAGATTTGGGGGTGGGGGGACATGAGTGACCTTTTTTTTTTTTCTTTGCTTGTTTGGGTCGTACCCGGCAATGCGCAGGAGTTACTCCTGGTTCATGCACTCAGGAATCACTCCTGGCGGTGCTCCGGGGGACCCTATGGGATGCTGGGAATCGAACCCGGGTCGGCCGCGTGCCAGGCCAACGCCCTCCCCGCTGTGCTATGGCTCCAGCCCCACGAGTGACCCCTCTAACGAGGTGACTTCACAAGTGGACTTAGCCTTTGAAAAGGAAGATGCAGCGGGGAGGAATCGCACCAGGGAATCCAAAAGGGACCAGGGCTGGCCCAAGACCCCCTGGGCCCTGGTTGGTGGCGAAGCCCGGGAAAGCCAGAGAGAACCCGTCACCCGGTCCCAATCAGATGGCGGGAGCTGTGCCTGTGGTCCCTGCCCGGCTCAGCCCGGCCTCCCCTGATGCCCACCCCTACACACACACAACCTTCCCTCAAGGTCCAGCTGTTATTACAGCCTCGTCCACTGTCAGGCCAACGGGGGGCCATAACTGTACCTCCCCCCACCCCGCTTGGGGAAGCGACATTCACTCACGCAGAGGCTCGAACCCCACGGCCTCGGACACAGGGTGACCACGGTGTCCCCCGGCTCCCAGAAAGACGACGGGACAGCCACAGACCTTTCCAGAAGCCTGTCAGGGATGCGGGTCCCGGCTGGTTCCTCCCTGCCGGGGCGGGGAGGGGTCCCAGTCTGGTTCCCCGCCCCTCACGCCTGAACATTCCAGCTAACTGCGGGGTCGGTGCTCACGTGGGTCCACGTGGGTGTGGGCGGCCGAGAGGACATTATAGCAGACCAACAGGCCAGGAGCAAGGACGGACGGGGTGGGCGCTTGCCTTGCACGAGGCTGATAGGGTTCAACCCCTGAACCCCACCGGGACCCCCGAGCACCGCCAGGACTGAGAGATCTCTGAGCATCGCCAGGTTAAGCCAAAACAACAGACCAAAAAAAAAAAAAAAAAAAGCTGGCCTCGACTTCCCTAAAATTGGCAGTGGTGAGGGCAGGGGGGTCCTTTGCACATTCCCTCGTCTTTAGAGACCCCCCCCATTCCATTCTCTTCCCCAAGGTCAAGAGTCGCTGTACTCGGCGCCTGGAACCCGCGCCCTGGATTGTAGTTCAATGCTCCCGCGTACCCGAGCAAAGGGTCGTCACGTGATGCTTCACACGGACGCGAGTCCCCCCCGCCCCCCAGCCAACCCATGCCCAAAAGGGGCGCTGTGTGCGGGCGTTTGATTGCAGAGACACATTTGGGGACCTGGACTCGCCCAAACCCACCGCCCAGACCCCAGCCAGGCGGTGACCCCTTTCCTGCCTGGCCCATCCGAGTTTCCAGGCCCGGCTTCTCCAGGGTTGGGTCCAAGCAGAGAGGGGGGACCCTACCAGCTATAAGGCAACACCAGGTGGGGGCACACACACACACACACACACACACACACACACACACCCCTCCAGAAAGTCCTCCAGGCTTCAAACCCCCCCCCCCCCAAGCTTCCCAATCTAGGACCTGGAGGGGAACTGGCCCACTGCCGTTCACTGGCCTCCACTAACCAAAGCAAAGCGATGGCTCGCCGGGGTGCCCGCACGTGGCCAGGCCCGTGGCGTGGTTGGGTGCTCGTCCCCAAGTGCGCCCATCGGCCAGCGAGTACCCAGCCCGCTCGTCCCAGCCATGCTGTGCTACCTTGGCTCTCCTGACGCCACCACAGGGCCCGCCTTGCCCGAGGGACCTCCCTGCCCGCCTGTCCTTGGCAACCCTACAAGTTGTGGCCTTTGTCCCTCAACAGGAACCCCCCCATTCCGCCCCCACCCCCCAGTCGTGGCCTCACAAAGCAGCCAGGCAGCCCAGCCAGACCCCCAGCAGCTCTGGACAAGGTCTTGAGGAAGGACCCGGGGATCAGTTTCCCCTGCAGTTAAATTTAACTCCCTCCCAGTTAAAACTGGCATCTCCCAGTTCAAGGGGCCTTGGCTCTGACAAGCACCCCTGGGAGACTCATCTGAGTCACAAGAGGGGCTTTGGGTACAGACCCTCCCTGTTTTTGCTCAGCCCGGCCCGACCCCACCCCCCCACCAATGAGGTTTGCCATCTGACAGGGCGTGGGCTCCACACTGCCCCCCTAAGGCCAACGCCGGAACGACACCTCCCGAGCAGGGGATGATTCCATCACCTATGCAGGGTCCAGAGGTGGGGTCCTCGCCTGCACCCTGACCCCAGCTCAGCCCCTTGCAGATGGTGAGGAGGGGAGTCGGCGAGGCTCAGGGACAGCCCTGCCGCCGCTGCCGCTGGCCCCCACCGGGAGCTCTCGCTCTGACGCCTTCCTGCCGGAACTCCCAAGCATTCCGCCCCTCCCGCCCAAGGGTCTTGGACCTCGGATGTTCTCGCGACATATTCTCCCGTGGCCTTGTCACCCCCTTCCTAAGCTCTTGGATTTGCCCTTTGGGTCCCACCCGGCGATGCTCAGGGCTGACTCCCGGCTCTGCACTCAGGAATCACTCCTGGCGGTGCTCGGGGGACCCTAGGGGATGCCGGGGATCAAACCGGGGTCGGCCACGTGCCAGGCCAACGCCCTCCCCGCTGTGCTATCCCTCTGGCCTCCCTTAATTTCGGGAGGAAAGAGAGCGTCAGAGCAGTCTGGGAGGGGACGCTGAGGACAGCCCCGAAGGACACTGCAGGCTGTTGGATCCCTGACCTCCAGACCTCAGAGTGCTCCCGGCATGGAGAGCAGGAGACAAGTGAAGGTTACGGGGGTCCCCGTCTCCCTCTCCCTCCCTCACCTTCCTGAACCGTCTGGGGAGGTGCAGAGGGCCTCAACCTCCCCTCTTTGCCGTTTGGGGAGTCACAGAAGGAAACCAGCCCTCGGGGAACTTGTTTCAAGCTGCCGAACCGTGCTCCAGTGATGAAGGTCATTCTCCCCCATGGAAAGCCAACGTCCATGGAAAGGTCTGGATCGCCGCTACCCGTCCACCCCAGAGTTCTGCATGTTAGGGTTCTCTCCCAGGGGAGAGCGCCAACTCAGGTGGGAAACGGCGGGCCCCAATGGTACCTGCAGAACGGCCGTCCAAAGTAGAGCCCTCAGCCAACACAGTGCCCCCCCCAACTCACGGGGCTGTGTCTGTGGGTCATGGCCCCCCAAACTCACAGTGCCACTTGTATGGGTCACGACCCCCCAGACCACGGTGCCCATCTATACACGTCCTTCCCAACCGCTGGTTTCTCCTTCCTGTGACTTCCGGTCACACCCCGATCATGCCAAGCTGCCCACAGCTGTCCCCATGGTCCCAGCCACGACCTTCCCGGGTGTCCTGAGGAGTCACAGACTCGGAACCATTTTTTTGGGGGGGTGGGGTGCTGGGGCCGCCGACGCCCACCCTGGCCATCCCAGCCTGCGGCTCTGAGACACTCTCCACACCAAACCCTCTTCCAGCCCCTCTGAAATCTCAGCGTCTCCCTCCATCCTGAATGGGCTGCCCACTGGGCACCTCCCTGGCCAGAAGCCAACAGAGCGGGTGCTGGGCGGGCGCCATGGAACTGCACAAATGGGATGAATCGAAGCAGACCCAGGGAACTGCACGAACTGGTGAATCGCCACAGACACAGGGAACTGCAGGAACGGGGTGAATCGCCACAGACACAGGGAACTGCAGGAACGGGTTGAATCGACACACCCAGGGAACTGCACGAATGGGGGGGGGCATCGACATAGACCCAGGTGGGGAGGGGCATACAGGACCCCCTGCTGACCTGCAGCCACTGAGATGGACCCTCCGCCTGGCCCCCATTGTTAACTCGTACTTTTACTGCCGGTTGCTTTTAGCCTCTGTATAGGTCCTTTTTTAAACACATTTTCTATACGTTAATAAAAGATCAAGAAAGCAGGTGGTCTCTGGGGGCTTATGTTCTCCTCCCTGGGGGTCGCCAGACACCCACCTCCCCTGTCCCCGTCTCTTCAGAGCGGCCCCTTGAGTAACCCCTGAGGGAGGGGCACTACAACCCTCTTGTAGTCCAACAGCCCAAAGATCTCAGTATGGAGCCGGAGCGATAACATAGCAGGGAGGGCGTTTGCCTTGCTGACCTGGGTTCGATCCCCGGCATCTGCCAGGAGTCAGCCCTGAGCACCGCCGGGTTTTGACTCAGGTACAAGAACAAGAAAACAAAACCCAAGCACAGGCCCAGAGAGCTACCACGGCAGGTGGGCGTTTGTGGGTTCCATCCCCGGCAACCCACGTGGCGCTCGAGGCTGCCAGGACTAAACCCTGAGCACCACCAGTTGGGGCCCAAAAATCAACCCCAAGAAATCCAAGAAATCCAACTTTGGGGGCCAGAGAGAAAGCACGGAGGGTAAGGTCAGCTGACCGGGTCCCATCTGCATCCCTTCTGGCCCCCTGAGCACCCCAGGAGTGAGCCCTGAGCATCAGCAGGTGTGGCCCCCCCAAACACAACTCCAAGTATCATGACAGTGGAATACTTACCTTGCATATTACAGGTATCAGACACTGTATCCTGGCCCTAGAGAAAGTTCACTGTGTCACTGTCATCCCGTTGTTCATCGGTTTGCTCGAGCGGGCCCAGTAACGTCTCCATCGTGAGACTTGTCGTTACTGTGTTTGGCATATCGAATACGTCACGGGGAGCTTGCCAGGCTCTGCCGTGCGGGCAGGATACTCTCGGTAGCTTGCCGGGCTCTCCGAGAGGGGCGGAGGAATCGAACCCAGGTCGGCCATGTTGGCCACCTGTAAGGCAAACACCCTCCCCGCTGTGCTCTCGTTCCAGCAGAACATACGTTTTTCAGATGAAACAAAACACAAACTGGAGAGGCTCAAAACGCGACCGGGCGTTGATGAAACTTTCCAGGCTCTCCGAGGGCTGCGAGGATGTTGAGTCCACTGTACCACCCGCCCATCTCCACCCCTCCTAGTCCACTCTCCCCTCCACCCAACCAGAGGCAGCAGCTTCGTGGGCTTGGTCCGGTTTCTGGGTTCCACCTTGGATCAGCCACAAAGACAGTCCTGCCGACCAGTCCAGTCCTACTGGCCAGCTCCTGTTCCACCCCGGACAGCCCAGCCGGAGGCAGAACTCCAAGGCTCTAGCGCCACCTGTGGGTTGTGGGTGAGAAGCGTCCCAGGCGGGGTCTGGCCACCCACCTTCCACTCCTGCAGTCTCCAACAGGGTATCACCAGGAGAGACATGTCCACTTTCCCCCGCCTCGAGAGTGGGCAGTCCTGGGTCAGCGCCAGCTCCAGGGCTAGCGACTGGTCCAGCCAGCCCGGTCGGAACCCTCCAAGACAAGATGCCAAGGGGGGGGGGGGGGGGCAAACGTCCATCGGATCCTGAGTGAGATATAGATGTTGGGGTGTGGGTGCACATCCCAGCAGTGCTCAGTTCCTGGGTCCCCACACTCCCGACCTGTGCCTTGAACGCTTCCCTGGTTTCGAAAGTCAAGGAGAACAGAGCAGAGCTCCCGGGTCCATATTCCGATCTCCTCCTTCAAGGACAGAGGCGGCAGGCAGAGCCCCGTTAATTAGGACGACGGTTGTCGTTTCAATATTGACTTTTTTTTTTTTTTTAGTTAAGCCAGACACATTTCAAACACGGAGAAAAGTGGCAATTAAGGAGCTGCTTGAATCCAGAAAAACCAACACAAGCTCCTCGAAGGGCTGGGAACATCGGCCTCTTCCTGTAGGGAGGGGAGCGGGGGAGGAGGGGGAGGGGCAGGCTTCCAGAAGGCTCCATCCAGGGCCCTTAGGAGTTAGTTGGTCCTTCTCCACCTGCGGTCAGACTCACTAGCATCAGATGCTGAACGTGTGCGGCTGACGAGCACGGACGCTCGGGTCTGTGCTTCACAACCAGTAACTCCTTCCAGGATTTCGGGGGCGGGGGGACGGGTGTGAGCGACATGATGACACGCAGAAGCCGTTATCAAAGCCCAGCGAGCTCGCTGTACAGGAAACTGGAGGATGAGGAACATGGGGAGCTTATGAATGAGTGTGGGAGTCATTGACTTTTTACCACACGAGGAAAAAAAAACCCACATGGGGGCTGGAGCGATAGCACAGCGGGTGGGGCGTTTGCCTTGCACGTGGCCGGCCCGGGTTCGATTCCCGGCATCCCATAGGGTCCCCCGAGCACTGCCAGGGAAAATTCCTGAGTGCAGAGCCAGGAGTAATTCCTGAGCATCGCCAGGTGTGACCCAAAAAGAAAAAAAGGGAAAAAAAGAAAGAAAGAAAAAAACCCACAGAGGGGCTGGAGCCATAGCACAGCGGGTGGGGCGTTTGCCTTGCACGTGGCCAACCCAGGTTCGATTCCCGGCATCCCATAGGGTCCCCTGAGCACCGCCAGGGGTAATTCCTGAGTGCAGAGCCAGGAGTAACGCCTGTGGGTTGCCGGGTGTGACCCAAAAAGCAAAAAAGAAAAGAAAACCCACAGAGTTATGATAGTAACGAAAAAACCCGAAACTCAGGGGGCTGGAGCGATAGGTCAGTGGGGAGAGTGTTTACCTTAAATGCACCCAACCAACCGGGTTCGATTCCCGGCAGCCCCTAGGGTCCCCCGAGCACCACCAGGAGTGATTCCAAAGCACTTGCCAGGGGTGACCCCAAAACCAAACAAAAACCCCAACTCAGATTCATGACCCAAGCTGCAAAGAAAACACTGGTCACTCAGCGACAAGGCTGGGTTGTCCCTTATGGTAACTCTGCTGACCTCCTGACCCGGAAGAGCAAAGGATGACTGGACAAGAGAGCTGTTGGACCCCCAACCTCACTCTGTAGCCCTGAACAACTTTGAGAGACGTGCAAACCGATCTAGATTTAAGCCCTCACCCCAGTCCCAACAAACAAAGCCCGAGCCTGTCAGGCTACGTGGGAAAACGTTGGGGTTTAGTACAACGGACACTTGGGTCACCAAATTCTCTGCCACGGAAAAACTGTCTGTGTGCTGCTGCATACCTAGTGGAATCCGTTGTCACCTCCACCCACCAAATCCAGCAAGACCACTACAAGTCTTCATGTAACACTGTCGCACTGTCCTCCCGTTGTTCATCGATTTGCTCGAGCGGGCGCCAGTAACGTCTCCATGGTGAGACTTGTTGTGACTGTTTTTGGCATCTCGAAGACGCCACGGGGAGCTTGCCAGGCTCTGCCGTGCAGGCGGGATACTCTCGGGAGCTGGCCGGGCTCTCTGAGAGGGGCGGAGGAATCGAACCCGGGTCGGCCACGTGCAAAGCAAACGCCCTCCCCGCTGTGCTATCGCTCCAGCCCAAAGTCTCCATGTAATAAAAAAAATAAAAGTATCTTCAGACACGGATAGATGCAGTTTGGCCCCAGGGACGAACAATGTCCTGTGACGGGCAGACAGCCCGTGAGACCCAGATCTCACTGGAACAGCATTCTCAGAAGCTTTTTTCAGCCCTAAAGACCCAAAGGGAGACCCCTTGATATAACGCAGATAAATCTTTCCTGTTAGATTTATTTATATAGGGTATAAATGTTCGTGAAGGGGGGAATGTCTCTATCTGCGCTTCATTTTCATTTCGTTTTGGAGGAATTACTCTGGGTATCTGAGGGCAGATGCCAAGACAGGCGAGAGGATTTATGAGATCTACACACCCAGACTCGGCCAGCGTCTTCATGTGTGGTGGCTCCGTAGAAATTAGGCCTCACACCCGGGGTCCCTTGCCGATAGACATTTGGTTCTGCAATTCCATCTGATGGAGAGAAATAACACTCCATGGTGGGTGGGGGGCTTCCCGAATTATCTCACAGTCATCTGTGCCCCCAGAGACTTCTTAAATGATAAAGAGAGGGGCTGGAGTGATAGCACAGCGGGGAGGGCATGCAGCCCACCCCATATGGGTCCCCAAGCCTGCTGGGAGTGACCCCTAAATTTTGCCTGAGCACAGAGCCAGGAGTCAGACTTGACCCAAACAAACCAAAGGTTGCACGCTTCGTTTTGCTTTGGGGTCCCATGCCGTGGTGCTCAGGGCTGACTCCCGGCTCTGTGCTCAGGGGTCACTTCTGGTGGGCCTCGGGGGACTCTAGGAGATGCCTGGGATCGAACCCGGGTGGGCTGCATGCCAGGCAAGTGCCCTCCCCCGGGCTCAGCCTATAAGTCGCTGGCTTAAGAGAGAATTCCTGGGGGCTGGAGCGAGAGCACAGCAGGGAGGGCGTTTGCCTGGCACGTGGCCAACCCGGGTTCGATCCCCATGTGTGGTGATCCCATAGGGTCCCCTGAGCACCACCAGGAGTGATTCCTGAGTTCATGAGCCAGGAGGAAACCCTGTGCGTTGCTGAGTGCGACCCAAAAAGAAAAAAAAGAGAGAGAATTCCTGATGCTATTTAGGGAGAGAGAGGGTCGTCCAATTCCAGCCTCTCCCCCCCCCCAAAAAAAAAAACGCAACCGAGAAAGACCTCCACAGTGTCCCCAGAATAGAAACGAAGCAAGAGGGAAGGAACCGGGCCCACGACACAAACTGACTCCAGCCCTGGCGCGTGGCAGAGCCCCATCTGCCGCGAAATCCTGCGACACCCAACTCAGCCCCCTCCACACCCCCAAGCTCGGGAAGGGAGGCGGCAGGTGGGGTGGGGGGAGACACCCCCTTAACTTCAGCTGCACGATGTGGAGAATTCGGAGGACAGGTCTCTCCTTCTCGCGGCCCCAGCCAGGGACGTCCTTTGTGCCGAGAAACTGTTGTCAGGCCGAGCGGATCTGAAATGCGACCGTCGGCGCCGAACTTACGCCCCGGGATGGCGAGAGCACCCAGAGCACCCCACGTTAGGTGCACAGAATCACCAGCGCCGGCCTGTCGGGTCAGAACCTCCCCAGAGCACGTGATCGGTGCCTTGGGCGTGGGTGGCGTGACCGGGGCGGGGACAGGAAGGAGACAGAGATACACACACGCACACACACTCACACATGCCCACACACAGACACACATGTGCACAGACACACTCGCACACACATGCAAATGCACACACGTGCGTGCATACACACACGTGCACACACTCGCACACACACTCACACGCGCGCACACCAGACACACGCACACACACACACTTGCATACACACATGCACACAGACACACGCACATGGACACACGTGCACGCACACACACACATGCACACGCATACACACGCAGAGACACACTCACACACGCACACACACGCAGAGACACACTCACACATGTGCACACACGCACACACACGCACACACACGCAGAGACACACTCACACATGTGCACACACGCACACACACTCAGAGACACACTCACACATGTGCACACACGCACACACACTCAGAGACACACACATGTGCACACACGCACACACACGCACACACACGCAGAGATACACTCACACATGTGCACACGCGCACACACACACTCGCACACACACACATGCACCCGCGCGCACACACGCAGACACACGTGCGCGCGCACACACGCGGGCACAAACGCACGTTCACACGCACACACACACGCACACATATACACACACATATACACACGCACACATACACACATGCGCACACACACTCACACACACAGCAGGGTTCTCACGCCCTCAAATCAACACCAGCCGGACGAGTCTGAGCTAGACGAAAACACAGACTTGATTGCACCCACCTAAATCCAAGCTCAGGGGACTAAATGAGGGTCCGGAACCTGAAGGAGGGAAAGACAGGGGCGGGGGGGAGTGCAGAGAGTTGGGGATCCCGGGGGCCACAGAATGAAGACGCCACATTCTGTAGTGAGGTCTTTGCCACACACCTAGGAAGGGTCCCCGAGGCAACTTTTGTTTAAAAATGAAAGACAGGGCTGGAGCGGGGAGGGCGTCGGCCTGGCACGCGGCCGACCCGGGTTCGATTCCCAGCATCCCATAGGGTCCCCCGAGCACCGCCAGGAGTGAGTCCTGAGGGCAGAGCCAGGAGTCAGCCCTGAGCATCGCCGGGTGGGACCCAAAAAGCCAAAAATAAAAAAAATAAAACTTAAGACAGCAGTGGAGCCAATGCAATGAGCACCAGCTGCCTGGGTTCAATCCACTATGTGCCATGGGGTTCCTGGGGATCCCTGCAGGTGACCCTAAAACCAAAATTCACTGCCACTGTCGCTGTCCTCCTGTTGTTCATCAATTTGCTCGAGCGGGCCCAGTAACGTCTCCATTGGAGACTTTGTTGTTACTGTGTTTGGCATATCGAATACGTCACGGGGAGCTTGCCAGGCTCTGCCGTGCGGGCGAGATACTCAGTAGCTTGCCGGGCTCTCCGAGAGGGGCGGAGGAATCGAACTCGGGTCGGCCACGTTGGCTGCGTGCAAGGCAAACGCCCCACCACTGTGCTATCGCTCCAGCCCAAAACCAAAATTAAATAAATAAAATAGATGGGGACCCACATCCCAGCTGCCCCCGTTGGAGGCAAAGGCACATCCCCCCAACCCCCCACTCAGAAGAGGAGGAGACTCATGGGTACACGTGACTTCCAGCTAAAGACTTTGGGGCACCCCTGGGATAGGGTGGGCGGGCCGCCACACACACACACACACGCACACACACACACACACGCACACAGCCGTCCCCCTGCCTACATGCAAACAGCCCAACCTCACTGTTTCACAGCAAGCCCTGCAGAGAGGCCACCCCCCAGAGGAATCGCAGGTTGGGGGGCTGAGAACTCTGGGGTCTTCTCAGAGTGGGGGTGGGTAGACTCCCCCACCCCCGATGCCACAGGGAGCCGAGAGCCACAGCCCCTGGTCACGTATGCAGTGACCCAGCTCTGCGTCTTCACGGCCCATCTCCGGAGAGACGCGCCCAGCCTAAGAAACGGGTCAGTTCTACAGCCCCGAGAGTTCCAGAACAAAACCGCCAAATTCCACACTGGCAGCGCCACGGGGGTACAACAGAATTTTAAGGGGGACAATCGCTCACCACCCACGAAGCTCAGTAAACAAAGAGTCACACCAAAGACTCAGCCAGCAGCAAACGGCTCTGGAAAACCCTCGGACGACGAGGACTCAAATGACCCCGTGGTGAGACACAACAATTTCCACAAATTTTCTCCTCCTGGAGTATTTTTCGATCATCCCAAGAGCCATTCTGTTGCAACACGCAATAAAAATTAAATTATGGGGCTGGAATGATAGCACAGCGGGGAGGGTGTCTGCCTGGCACGTGGCCGACCCGGGTTCGATTCCCGGCATCCCATAGGGTCCCCCGAGCACTGCCAGGGGTAATTCCTGAGTGCAGAGCCAGGAGGAACCCCTGAGCATCACTGGGTGGGACCCAAAAAAGAAAAAAAGAAAAAAAAACATCAAAATCCTGAAACAACTGTCCTGAGAACAACTTCGTGAATCACGGTGCGTAAATCAAGCAAAAAAATCAGAGAAATAAAACAACAGGGCTGGAGCGATAGCACACCTGTCTTGTAGACAGCCACAATGGGTTCAACCCTTGGCACCGGATGTACCCACCAGGAGTGATCCCTGAGTGCAGAGCCCTGAGCACCACTGTGTGAGGCCGCCAAACCGAAACCAAAATAGAAACCAAAAAATAAAACATCAGCCCAGCGGCAGCGCCCACGCACAGAGCCCTGCAGAAGGGCTCTCGCGCCCTTTGGTGCTGAGAGTTGCAGACAGCCGAGACACTCATGTGGGCGGCACTAGGGGTCGGACTCGAAACCTAACGCTTGCAAGGCGGACGTATCTGCCAATGAGCCCTCCCCATCCCTACATCCTCCAGGACCGTCTTTACTTACTAACAGAAAATCTAGGAATTTTTTTTTTTCCAAGACAAGCGCTGACAGATGCTTCCTCAGCCACGTGAGCCTCCTTGGGAAGGAAAGCCACTGACAGCTCTTTGCAAGCAAGTGATAAAAATGCGAGTTCTCGAGAGGAAATCAGAGATCTGGAGTCACGCGGAGTCACCCAGCCAAGCCTGACAGCTTCCCAATACTTGAGAACTTTCTAGATGAGATCGCCGGCGATGGTATTTTAAAAATAAATAAATAAAAGAAGAAGAAGAAGAAGAAATAAAAAATAAATAAAAAATTGTCTAAGAAAATAGGTCAAATCGGAAAGTTGGTTTAACTCTTCCAAGGCGTTTGCTCTTCACTTATCTGTCGGTTTCCTATCGGTG
>NW_026606435.1:25000-67200 GCF_029834395.1 Sorex fumeus | reverse complement strand
CTCACTTGTTGGGTGGGTGCAGGAAAAAAATACTGAGAAGAACTGGCCGATGAGAAGTCCGGCGGGAAGGTGCTCGGTGCAGAGTTAGGAAAGTTTAGTCACCTTCTTTCCTGGGGGTGCTGGGCTGGGTGATCTTCGGACATCTGGTCAACCTCATCTCTGCTGCATGGCATTATCCTGGTGGGTGAGTCTCAGGCATCTGGTCAACCTTGCCCCTTCTTTTCCCTTCATTTTTATGTATTTATTATTATTTTGCTTGTTGGGTCGCACCTGGCGATGCCCAGGGGTCACTCCTGGCTCTGCACTCAAGAATGACTCCTGGTGGTGCTCGGGGACCCTATGGGATGCCGGGAATCGAACCCGGGTCAGCCGCACGCAAGGCCAACACCCTTCCTGCTGGGCTATCGCTCCAGCCCCTCTCCTTTCATTTTCAGAGCAATTCTGTGGGAATATATTCCGGAACTGACCTGGAATAGCTCAGGCCGACCCTTGCCAGTTGTCTCCTCACACAGTAAACACTGTGTCGCGTTTGAGCTCGTTGCCGGTGATGATTTCTTTGTTTCGGGCGTCCGATATTCCCACCCCCACCCCCAACCCCCATCACCGTGCGTGATACGTTCCCTCCACCGTGGTCTCCGATTTTTCTCAGTTCCTTTGGAAGAGGACTCAGTGGAGTTTTGTTGTTTTTTTTATTTTTTTAAATAAAATAAAACAGTTTTGTTTTTTTTTTATTTTATTAAAACATCGTTCGCAGTGATTTATGCCGTTGAATATTCCACACGAATTCCCGCCCCCGCCCCCATCATATTTCGAGTGTGTCCACCCCGATCCCCAAACCCTGCCCCCAGAGCAGGGTTTGGGGATCTATTCTATAGATCATAAATAATCTATTTTGTACTGTTCGTTATGAATATCCTGCTCAAAAATGATCCTGTTAGGGGCTGGAGCGATAGACCAGCGGGGAGGGCGTTGGCCCGGCACGCGGCCGACCCGGGTTCGACTCCCAGCATCCCACAGGGTCCCCTGAGCACTGCCAGGAGTGATTCCTGAGCACAGAGCCAGGAGGAAGCCCTGAGCATCGCCGGGTGGGACCCTCCCTCCCAAAAAATATTAAAATGATTCTGCAACAGTTTTGAGCCTGAATCTGTACCCGGGCTGAGAGTCTCTGACACACCCAGGACCCCCGGAACGGGATTCATGTGTACCTGCTTGCAAACGTGGAAGTTTGCTCACTCCGTGCTCCTTCAACCGGTTTCTCTCTTGCAGGCGGCGGTGACGGTCATCCCGGGAACACCGGAAAGACGGGGAAGGGGAGGCCCAGGGTAAGTACCGCGGGGCTCTGGTGCTGCTGCTGGCGTCTAGGTGGATGCAGAACAGGACTCAGCGTTCCACCTTTCCACCTTCCTGGACTCGGTGCTACGTGGTCCCCACATGCCCTGCCTCTTCCCAGAGCTTGTGCGATGCCAACGTGCTCCAGGCTGGACTCTAGGGCGCCCTTGGTTAAAGTCCTCCCTGCTGGACACCAGCCTACAAGTCCCACCTTTTTTTTTTTGCCTTTTGGGGTCCCACCCGGCGATGCTCAGGGGTTCCTCCTGGCTCTGCACTCAGGAATCCCTCCTGGCGGTAGCTCGGGGGTCCCCAGGGGATGCTGGGAATCGAACCCGGGTCGGCCACGTGCCAGGCAAATGCCCTCCCCGCTGGGCTATTGCTTCAGCTGCTCTCCCTTCCTTCCTTCCTTTTTTCCTTCCTTTTTTCCTTCCTTCCTCCCTCCCTTCCTTCCATCCTTCCTCCCTTCCTCCCTTCTTTCACACTTTTTCTTTCTTTCTTTCTTTCTTTCTTTCTTTCTTTCTTACTTTCTTTTTCCTTTTCTTTCTCTCTATTTCCCTTTCTTTCTTTTCTTTCTATTTCTCTTTCTTTCTTTCTTTCTTTCTTTCTTTCTTTTCTTTCTTTTGGGTCCCACCCAGTGACACTCAGGGATTCCTCCTACCTCATGCACTCAGAAATCCCTCCTGGCGGCGCTCAGGGGACCCTAGGGGATGCTGGGAATCGAACCCAGGCTGGCCGTGTGCCAGGCCAATGCCCTCCCCGCTGTGCTATCAGTCCAGCCCCTCTTCCTTCCTTCCTTCCTTCCTTCCTTCCTTCCTTCCTTCCTTCCTTTTTTCCTCCTTTTTACTCCCTCCCTCCCTCCCTCCCTTCCTTCCTTCCTTCCTTTTTTCCTCCTTTTTACTTCCTTCCTCCCTCCCTCTCTCCCTCCCTCCCTCCCTCCCTCCCTCCCTCCCTTCTACCCTTCCTTCCTTCTCTCTCCTTCCTTCCTTCCTTCCTTCCTTCCTCCCTCCCTCCCCTTCCTTCCTTCCTTCCTCCCTCCCTCCCTCCTACCCTTCCTTCCTTCCTTCCTTCCTTCCTCCCTTCCTCTCTTTTTCTCTTTTTCTTTCTTTCTTTCTTTCTTTCTTTCTTTCTTTCTTTCTCTCTCTATTTCTCTCTTTCTTCTTCTCTTTCTTTTGGGTCCCACCCAGTGACACTCAGGGGTCCCTCCTGGCTCATGCACTCAGGAATCACTCCTGGCGGTGCCTGGGGGACCCTAGGGGATGCTGGGAATCAAACCCCGGGTCGGCCGCGTGCCAGGCCAACGCCCTCCCCGCTGTGCTATCAGTCCAGCCCCTCTTCCTTCCTTCCTTCCTTCCTTCCTTCCTTCCTTCCTTCCTCTCTTTTTCTCTTTTTCTTTCTTTCTTTCTTTCTTTCTCTCTCTATTTCTCTCTTTCTTTCTTTCTTTTCTTTCTTTTGGGTCCCACCCAGTGACGCTCAGGGGGTTCCTCCTGGCTCATGCACTCAGGAATCACTCCTGGCGGTGCTCGGGGGGACCTAGGGGATGCTGTGACTCGAACCCGGGTCGGCCGCATGCAAGGCAAATGCCCTCCCTGCTGTGCTATCATCACTCCAGCCCCCCAATTTTAAAAAATTTGTTTTATAAAGTAGTTCAGAATATTTGATGATATTTAGTATTCAAACAGCCACCCCACCACCCTGACCCCTTCCCAACACCATATTTATTTCGGGTGTCTCCATCCCAAACCCCGACCCCTGCCCCAAAGCAGAACCAAAAATATATATTTTTTATTGTGTGTTGTGAAAAAAAAATGCTGAAAAATGCTACCAAAAAAATAGTCTTAGAGGAAAGAGTGTGAAGATTGTTGTATTTCCCCCAGGGGCCATTAAGCCCTTATTATTATTATTATTTATTTATTTATTTATCTATTTTTGCTTTTTGGGTCACACCCGGCGATGCTCAGGGCTCACTCCTGGCTCTGAGCTCAGGAATCACTCCTGGCGGTGCTCAGGGGACCCTAGGGGATGCTGGGAATCGAACCCGGGTCGGCCACGTGCCAAGCAAACGCCCTTCCCGCTGGGCTGTCGTTCCAGCCCTATGCCCTTCTATGAGAGATCACTAACATGTTGTTAAAAGTTGAGCCTTTTGTGCTATACATCTTTTAAACATGTATATTTCCTCTAAGATTGGTTGTACAGGCAAATTTCATGACTTCATCTCTCCTGACAGCTGCGTAGTATTCCTTGAGTAGATGTACCAGAGTGTCTTTAACCAGTCGTCTGTTCTCGGCACTCGGGTTGTTTCCCGATTCTGGCTCTGGTGACCAGTGCTGCCATGAACATACAAGTGCCGATGGTGTTTGTGCTGTGCCTTTTCGGGGGGGCCCGGCACCTACTTCATTTCTTCCCTTCCGTTCCGTCCTCCTCCTCTCATCTGGGCTGTGTGTCTGCGACCCCGTTTCCCACTCTCCTTATTCTCGAAGCCGCAGGGAAGCAAGAGCATCTGGTGTTTGAGGTTTTTTTTTTTGTTTTTGTTTTTTGTCTTGGCGTTGGGTACCGCATCCTGAAGGGATGCTCAGGGCTGATTCCCCTCGACTTTGTGCTTGGAGATCTCAGGCTTGGGGAGGACCATCTCGGGGTGCTGGGATGAAAGTGGGCTTCAGTGTCTGATGCTCAGGGCTGACTCCTGGGTCTGCACTCGGACATGAGCCCGGGCGGTGCTCAGGGAATCGTCTGGGGTTCGAGGATGGTGCTCACAGGACGGGTGAGGACCAGGCAAACGCCCTCCCCGCTGTCCTCTTGCTCTGGTGCCTTTTGGTTGTTTTGTTTTGTTTCGTTGGTTTGTCTTGATACTGTGTTCCCGTCTGTCTCTCACCCACGTGATTCCATTAACATGCGATCATGTAATTCAACCCATATTGCCATAATTAATTTTATGAGAGAGAGAGATGAGAGAGAGAGAGAGAGAGAGAGAGAGACGTGTGATTGATCACTTACAGAGATAAAACATCTGGAAATTTGGGGCTGGAGCGAGAGCCCAGCAGGGAGGGCGTTGGCCTGGCACGCGGCCAACCCGGGTTCGATTCCCAGTATCCCCTAGGGTCCCCCGAGCACCGCCAGGAGTGATTCCTGAGTGCAGAGCCAGGAGGAACCCCTGAGCATCGCTGGGTGTGATGAAGGAAAGGAAAGGAAAGGAAAGGAAAGGAAAGGAAAGGAAAGGAAAGGAAAGGAAAGGAAAGGAAAGGAAAGGAAAGGAAGAGAGAGAGAAAGAAGGAAAGAAAGAAAGAAAGGAAGAAAGAAAGAGAGAGAGAGAGGGAGGAAGAAAGAAAAGGAAAGAAGGAAGGAAGGAAGGAAGGAAGGAAGGAAGGAAGGAAGGAAGGAAGGAAAAAAGGAAAAAAGGAAGGAAGGAAGGGAGAGCGGCTGGAGCAATAGCACAGCGGGGAGGGCGTCTGCCTTGCACGCGGCTAACCCGGGTTCGATTCCCAGTATCCCCTAGGGTCCCCCGAGCACCGCCAGGAGTCATTCCTGAGTGCAGAGCCAGGAGGAACCCCTGAGCATCGCTGGGTGTGATGAAGGAAAGGAAAGGAAAGGAAAGGAAAGGAAAGGAAAGGAAAGGAAAGGAAAGGAAAGGAAAGAAAAGGAAAGGAAGAGAGAGAGAGGGAAGGAAAGGAAAGGAAAGAAAAGAAAGAGAGAGAGAGGGAAGGAAGGAAGGAAGGAAGGAAGGAAGGAAGGAAGGAAGGAAGAGAAAGAAAGAAAGAAAGAAAGAGGAAGAAAGAAAGGAAGGAAGGAAGGAAGGAAGGAAGAAGAGAGAAAGAAAGAAAGAAAGAGAGAAAGAAAGAGAGAGAGAAAGAGAGAGAAAGGAAGAAAGAGAAAGAGAGGAACACAGAGATGAAGAAACAAAGAGGGGAGGGAAGGAAGGAAGGGAGAAAGAAAGAGAAAGAGACAAAGAAAGAGAAAAAGAAATAAAGAGAAAAAGAAAGAGAAAGAAAGAAAGAAAGAAAGAGAGAAAGGAAGAAAGAAAGAGAGAGGAACACAGAGATGAAGAAACAAAGAGGGGAAGGAAGGAAGGAAGGAAGGAAAAGGAAGGAAGGAAGGAAGGAAGGAAGGAGAGAGACAGAGTAGAGTGATAACCCAGCGCGAAGGGCATTGGCCTGGCACGCGGCTGACTCGGGTTCGATTCCCAGCATCCCGTAGGGTCCCCCAGGAGTGATTCCTGAGTACAGAGCCAGGAGTCAGCCCTGAGCATCGCTGGGTGGGACCCCCAAAAAGCCAAATAATAATAATGATCATGATCACTGCCACTGTCCTCCCGTCGTTCATCGATCGGCTGAAGCGGGCACCAGGAACGTCCACAACAAATTGTGAGACTTGCTGTGACTGTGTTTGGCATCGTGTAGACGCCACGGGGAGCTGGCCAGGCTCTGCCGGGCGGGGCGGGATCCTCTCGGGAGCTTGCCAAGAGGCTCTCCGAGAGGGGCAGAGGAATCGAACCCGGGTCAACCACTTTGAGTCAGTAGCCAACCTTGGCGGGGATGGAGTTTCGTGCCTGTGCCTTGTGTCCGTCTGTTGAGCTGAGTTCTGTCCACCCTCACCTTTCGGTTGTCAGGGCAGAGACGTCCACGCTCCATGCCCCGCCCTGCGGGGTGGCCACTGCTTGGCGGGCCCTCTGACACGCCACTCTCACGACCTCCCGTTTCTCCTCCACAGCCGACTCTCCCGGCGTGATCTCGGGCATCGTCGGGGCCGTGGTGGTGGCCGTGGCTGGCGCCGTGTCCAGCTTCATCGCCTACCAGAAGAAGAAGTGGTGTTTCAAGGAGAACGGTAAGGCTCACGCACGCACGCATGCACGCACGCGTGCTTCTCGGGACACAGAAGCTCCCAGGCGCTCGGCTCGCGCTGCAGGCAGCGTTGGGGTGGGGGTCTGGGGACCGTCACCGCCGGGGGCTGCATGTCTGGCTTTCGGTGTCGTCGTAACACTCTGCGGCCGTGTCTCCAGCCCTGGCGGGCCACTAAACCAGGACCCAGGTCTGCACGTCTGAGCACTGCATTCGTCCGAGCTCGGCGGGCTTCACTGAGTGGACCGGCGGGATCAGCTTCTCCGGGGCTGGGCTGCTTGGCCGACTAATCACACTGTCTAAAGGGTCTTTGGCCTTTTGTTGTTGTGGTTGTTTTGTTGTTTGTGTTTTTTTTGCTTTATGGGGTATCGCACCCGGTGATGCCCAGGGGTGACTCCCGGCTCTGCACTCAGGAATTACCCCTGGTGGTGCTCGGGGGGACCCTAGGGGATGCTGGGAATCGAACCCAGGTCGGCCGCGTGCCAGGAAAATGCCCTCCATGCTGGGATATCACTCCAGCCCCTCTCTCTTCCCTTCCTTCCTTCTTTCCTTTTTCCCTTCCTTCCTTTCCTTCTTTCCCTCCCTTCTTCTTTCTTTCTTTCTTTCTTTCCTTCCTCCCTTCCTTCCTCTCTCGCTCCCTCCTCCTTCCCTCCCTCCCTTCCTTCCTTCCTTCCTCCCTTCCTTCCTTCCTTCCTTCCTTCCCTTCTTTCCCTCCCTTCTTCTTTCTTTCTTTCTTTCTTTCTTTCTTTCTTTCTTTCCTTCCTTCCTTCCTTCCCTCCCTTCTTTCTTTCTTTCTTTCTTTCCTTCCTTCCTTTCTTTCCTTCCTTCCTTCCTCCCTCCCTCCCTCCCTCCTTCCCTTCCTCCCTTCCTTCCTTCCTTCCTTCCTTCCTCCCTTCCTTCCTTCCTTCCTTCCTTCCTTCTTTCCCTCCCTTCTTCTTTCTTTCTTTCTTTCTTTCTTTCTTTCCTTCCTCCCTTCCTTCCTCTCTCGCTCCCTCCCTCCTTCCCTTCCTCCCTTCCTTCCTTCCTTCCTCCCTTCCTTCCTTCCTTCCTTCCTTCCTTCCATCCTTCCTTCCTTCCTTCCCTTCTTTCCCTCCCTTCTTCTTTCTTTCTTTCTTCTTTCTTTCCTTCTTCCTTCCTTCCCTCCCTTCTTTCTTTCTTTCTTTCTTTCTTTCCTTCCCTTCCTTCCTTTCTTTCCTTCCTTCCTTCCTCCCTCCCTCCCTCCCTCCTTCCCTTCCTCCCTTCCTTCCTTCCTTCCTTCCTTCCTTCCTCCCTTCCTTCCTTCCTTCCTTCCTTCCCTTCTTTCCCTCCCTTCTTCTTTCTTTCTTCTTTCTTTCTTTCTTTCTTTCCTTCCTTCCTTCCTTCCTTCCTTCCCTTCTTTCCCTCCCTTCTTCTTTCTTTCTTTCTTTCTTTCTTTCTTTCTTTCTTCCTTCCTCCCTTCCTTCCTTCCTCCCCCCCTCCCTCTCTCTCTCTCTCTCTTTCTTTCTTTCTTTCTTTCTTTCTTTCTTTCTTTCTTTCTTTCTTTCTTTCATCACACCCCAGCGATGCTCAGGGCTCCCTCCTGGCTCTGCACTCGGGAATGACTCCTCCTGGCGGTGCTCGGGGGACCCTAGGGGATGCTGGGACTCGAACCCGGGTCGGCCGCGTGCCAGGGCCAACGCCCTCCCTGCTGGGCCATCAGTCCAGCCCCGCCTATCTCGATTTTTAAGCCTTCATGCTGGTTTGGCCCAGGGAACTCTCCCGACTTTGGGGTCAGACCCTGGCACTTATGACTGTCAGGAAGAGGGTGCCAGAGTTTATGTAGAGGACGAATTTGTTTCCTTACTAGTGCCCCTAGGATCACTTTTATTGACAGTCGTTTAGAGGGGGCAGAGGGGTATGATAGTGGGCCTCCCACTATATATATATTATAGCATTGGCCTGGCATGCGGCCGACCCGGGTTCGATTCCCGGCATCCTCTAGGGTCCCCAAGGCACCACCAGGAGGGATTCCTGAGTGCAGAGCCGGGAGGAACCCCAAAAAGAAAGAAAAGAAACAGAGAAAGAGAGAAGAAGGATGGAAGGAACGAAGGGTGGGAGGGACTAAGGAAGGAAGGAAGGCAGGAAGGCAGGAAGGAAGGAAGGAAGGAAGGAAGGAAGGAAGGAAGGAAGGAAGGAAGAGAGAGGGGCTGGAGTGATAGCCCCGTGGGGAGGGCGTTTTTCTTGCACGCAGCCGACCCGGGTTCAATTCCCAGCATCCCCTAGGGTCCCCCGAGCACCGCCAGGAGTAATTCCTGAGTGCAGAGCCAGGAGGAACCCCTGAGCATCGCTGGGTGGGACCCAAAAAGAAAGAAAAGAAAGGAAGAGAGAAAGAGGAAGGAAGGAAGGAAGGAAGGAAGGAAGGAAGGAATGGAAGGAAGGGAGGGAGGGAGGGAGGGAGGGAGGGAGGGAGAGAGGGAGAGAGGGAGAGAGGGAAAAGGGGAGGGAGAGAAGGAGGGAAGGAAGGGAAGGAAGGAAGGAAGGAAGGAAGGAAGGAAGGAAGGAAGGAGGAAGGAAGCAGGGAGGGAGGGAAGGAAGGAAGGAGGGAGGGAGGGAGGGAAGGAAGGAAGAGAGGCTGGAGCGATAGCCCAGCAGGGAGGGCGTTGGCCTGGCACACGGCCGACCCGGGTTCGATTCCCGGCATCCCCTAGGGTCTCCCCCGAGCACCGCCAGGAGGGATTCCTGAGTGCAGAGCCGGGAGGGACCCCTGAGCATCGCCAGGTGGGAACCCCAAAAAGAAAGAAAAGAAACAGAGAAAGAGAGAAGAAGGAAGGAAGGAAGGAAGGAAGGAAGGAAGGAGAGAGAGAGGCTGGAGTGATAGCCCAGCGGGGGAGGGCGTCTGCCTGGCACGCAGCCGACCCGGGTTCGATCCCCAGCATCCCCTAGGGTCCCCCGAGCACCGCCAGGAGGAATTCCTGAGCGCAGAGCCAGGAGGGACCCCTGAGCATCGCCGGGTGGGGCCCAAAAAGCAAAAAAAAATCATTTAGAAAGGGGCAGGGCTGGGGCAGAGAAGGGACAAGGATGACAGCAGGAGAGAACACGGTCTCTCTGAGTCTCCTGTAATTATTCTTCTTAGTCTCTGTGAATGTTGGTGAATCGCTGGTTGGTCCGGGTGAGCGCTGGGTGGGCAGCAAACCGTGGCCAGGTGAGCTGGTGTGTGGCAGTCACAGGTCACCCGCCTCAGCGTGTCCTGGGGTGCTCCTGAGCCCGGGTGACCTGCGTCATCTCGAGTTTTTGTTCCTTCGGAGTCTTCACTCATGACGCAGGTCGCTCCCACCAAAGGGGCAAGAAGGCCTGGGAGGGGTCGAGGTCAGGCTGCCCGCGGGAAGGTCCACGTCTTGTCGCCTTCTGTTCTGGAGTTTCCGCCGTGGCAACTTGGTTTGCAACCTCAAGCCTGAAAGCTACATCCAGGGCAGAGAGATTATTGCAGTGGGGCAGGGCACTGTGTTTGCATGGGGTTTGAGCCCTGAGCACAGAGCCGGGAGTCAGCCACGAGCACAGAGCCGGGAGTCAGCCCTGAGCACAGAGCCGGGAGTGATCCTTGAGCACAGAGCCGGGAGTCAGCCCTTAGCACAGAGCCGGGAGTCCAGCCCTGAGCACAGAGTCAGGGGTCAGCCCTGAGCACAGAGCCGAGAGTCTATCCTGAGCACAGAGCCAGGAGTTAGCCGAGACTCAGCCCCGAGCACAGAACCAAGAGTCATCTCTGAGCACAGAGCCTGGAATCAGCCTTGAGCACAAACCCAGGAGTCAGCCCTGAGCACAGAGCCAGGAGTCAGTCCTGAGCTCAGAGCCGGAGTCAGCCCGGAGCACAGAGCCAGGAGTCAACCTTGAGCCCAGAGCCAGGAGTCAACCCTGAGCACAGAACCAGGAGTCAGCCCTGAGCACAGAACCAAGACTCATCTCTGAGCACAGAGCCAGGAGTCAACCCTGAGCACAGAACCGCGAGTTAGCCCTGAGCACAGAGCCAGGAGTCAACCTTGAGCCCAGAGCCAGGAGTCAACCCTGAGCCCAGAACCGGGGAGTCAGCCCTAAGCACAGAGCCCGGAGTCAGCCCCAAGCACAGAGTCAGGGGTCAGCCCTAAGTACAGACCCGGGAATCAGCCCGGAGCACAGAGCCAGGAGTCAACCCTGAGCACAGAACCGGGAGTCAGCCCTGAGCATACAACCCAGCAGTCAGCCCCTGAGCACAGAACCAAGACTCATCTGAGCACAGAGCCAGGAGTGAGCCTGAGCACAGAGCTGGGAGTCACCCCTGAGCACAGACCCAGGAATCAGTCCTGAGCCCAGAGCCAGGAGTCAACCCTAAGCACAGAACCACGAGTCAGCCCTGAGCACAGAGCCAGGAGTCAGTCCTGAGCCCAGAGCCAGGAGTCAACCCTGAGCACAGAACCGCGAGTCAGCCCTGAGCACAGAGCCAGGAGTCAGCCCTGAGCTCGCTGGGCGTGTGTCCCCGAGACAAAAGAACCGTCATGCAAAGGAAAAGCAAAAAATTGCCAGCGGGTTTCTGCCTGCACTTTGGGCGTCTGTTTCTGGCAGGGAAGTGGACGGGGGTCACTCTGGCCTGTGTCCCCTGGCGTCTGAGGAGGCCAGGCTCCGCCTCGGGGGGGAGGGAGGCAGGAGTGTGTGTCAGGGGCCGCAGACGTCCGAGCACTGCATGTCACCCGGCCTCCGCCCGTAACAGCTACCGCCTGCTTTCCACGCACCTGCGGCTGTTAGCCATGAACGCCCGTAACTGCCGTGTCCTCCATGTGTGCCCATGGCCACGCCCTGCCAGCTCTTAGGCACCATCCGGCGATGCGCACGGCAACTGTGTCTGTATGATGCTGCTCACTGCGTCCACCGCTGATGCTGGCCGTCCCCTGGGACTCACCTGCCCACGCTTGCCTCACCAGCCCACACAGCATCTTTCTAACCCGCCCGTGTCCTGCGTGTGTGCCCATGGCCACGCCCTGCCAGCTCTTAGGCACCATCCAGCGATGCGCTCGGCAACTGTGTTCTGTATGATGCTGCTCACTGCATCCACCGCTGATGCTGGCCGTCTCCTGGGACTCACCTGCCCACGCTTGCCTCACCAGCCCACACAGCATCTTTCTAACCCATCCAGTGGTACCAGGAGCACATGCAACGCCGACGTGTGTTATTTCTTTTCTCCCCACCCCGTTTTCCTTCGCAGATGGGGCCAAGGCGTAGGCAGGAGAGCGATTGCGTCTCCACCAGGGGGTCCCGTCGGATGTCCGTGTCTGCTTCTCCGTTGGGGCCGCTGAGTCTTCAAGCCAAAATAAAATCGTGGACTCGGCCAGGGTCTGAGAGGACGGGCAGGCGGGACGGGGCGGGGGAGGGGGAGGGGAATGTTCTGGGAAGCCCATTAATTTCCGCGCCTCCTCGAGTCTGTCCGAGCGCGAGACGCCCCGTCCTGCTGTTCCGTGCCGAGCGTCCGGTCGTCCGATGCTTCCTCTTGCTGCGTGAGCTCCGGAGAACGCGGAGAGAGGGGGGCCCGGGGCGGCTGTCCCGTTGGCCTGCCGTCGTCCACTGCTTGCCCGTGGGTCAGGCTGGACCGGCTAGCCGCTGCCTTGAAGCCGAGACGATGGCGTGGCGAAGGTCTCACCCGCTTCCTGGTGGGCTCCATCCCTTCCGCAGGAGACCCATCTAACGCTCTGCCTTTGCGTCCACCGATTTTTACACCCCCACCCCACCCCAAAAAAAATGCCAACCATCGTCCTCGAGAGCGTGCAGGACGGGTGGACCCCCACAGACCCCAACTGGACACTCGCCTGTCCCTCTTCCGTCAGCAACCTGGTCTCTGAGTGCCGGAAACCTACAAACCAGCCAGTGGACACCTCCAAGTTTCTGCCACCGGGACACAGTCTCCAGCCCAGCCACGGGGGTGGACATTGTCATTCTGAGGGGCCACTGTTGGGGGCCACGCTCAGCCCGAGTGTGTCTGTGCTTTGGGGAAACTCAAGGTGCCCGTGGTCACTGCGGAGGCCCACGCCACAGGGGACATGCAGAGTTTCAAGACCGTCTTGGGAGCCTTGGAAGAACCCGTCGCCGATGTTTGTTGAAAGCCCCAATGATATCTGTGATTGCCGATTCCAGGGTCTCGTGGTGACCAGGAGGAGGAGGAGGACCGCTGGTTACGCCCACTAGGACGACCGTTGGGACACCGCCATGGCCGCCATCGGGACACCCACATTTTAGACATTGGGACACCCTCATTCCAAACCATTTGGAGAAGGCCTGTTTCGATCATTGGAAAACCCCCGTTGTAATCAATGGAACACCCACATTTCAACCATCGAAACAGCCACATTTCAACCATCGGAACACCCACATTTCAACCATTGGAACACCCCAATTTGGAACACCCACATTTTAACCATCCAAGCACCCACATTTCAACCATCAGAACACCCACATTTCAACCATTGAAACACCCACATTTCAACCATCGAAACAGCCACATTTCAACCATCGGAACACCCACATTTCAACCATCGGAACACCCACATTTCAACCATTGAAACACCCACATTTAAACCATTGGAACACCCCAATTTGGAACACCCACATTTCAACCATCCAAACACCCACATTTCAACCATCAGAACACCCACATTTCAACCATCCAAACACCCACATTTCAACCATCGTAACACCCACATTTCAACCATTGAAACACCCACATTTCAACCATTGGAACACCCCAATTTGGAACACCCACATTTTAACCATCCAAGCACCCACATTTCAACCATCAGAACACCCACATTTCAACCATTGAAACACCCACATTTCAACCATTGGAACACCCCAATTTGGAACACCCACATTTCAACCATCGGAACACCCACATTTCAACCATTGGAACACCCACATTTCAACCATTGGAGCACCCCAATTTGGAACACCCACATTTAAACCATTGGAACACCTCAAATTGGAACACCCACATTTCAACCATCGGAACACCCACATTTCAACCATCCAAACACCCACATTTCAACCATTGGAACACCCCAATTTGGAACACCCACATTTCAACCATCGGAACACCCACATTTCAACCATCGAAACACCCACATTTCAACCATCAAAACACCCACATATCAACCATCAGAACACCCACATTTCAACCATCGGAACACCCACATTTCAACCATCGAAACACCCACATTTAAACTATTGGAACACCCCAATTTGGAACACCCACATTTCAACCATCGGAACACCCCAATTTGGAACACCCACATTTCAACCATCGGAACACCCACATTTCTACCATTGGAACACCCCAATTTGGAACACCCACATTTCAACCATCGAAACACCCACATTTCAACCATTGAAACACCCACATTTCAACCATTGGAACACCCCAATTTGGAACACCCACATTTTAACCATTGGACACCCACATTTCAACCATTGGAACACCCACATTTCAACCATTGGGCACCGCAATTTGGAACACCCATATTTTAACCATTGGAACACCCACATTTTAACCATTGGAACACCCACATTTCAACCATTGGGCACCGCAATTTGGAACACCCATATTTTAACCATTGGAACACCCACATTTTAACCATCGGAACACCCACATTTCAACCATCGAAACACCCACATTTCAACTATTGGAACACCCACATTTCAACCATCAAAACACCCACATTTCAACTATTGGAACACCCACATTTTAACCATCAAAACACCCACGTTTCAACCTCGAAACACCCACGTTTCAACCATCGAAACACCCACATTTCAACCATCGAAACACCCCCCATTTGGAACACCCATGTTTCAACCATTAGAACAGCCCAATTTGGAATACCCCCATTTTAACCATTGAAACACCCACGTTTCAACCATTGGAACACCCCAATTTGGATCACCCACATCTCAACCATTGGAACACCCACATTTCAACCATTGGAACACCCACATTTCAACCATTGGAACACCCACATTTTAACCATCGAAACACCCACATTTCAACCATTGAAACACCCACATTTCAACCATTGGAACACCCCAGTTTGGAACACCCACATTTTAACCATCGGAACACCCACGTTTCAACCACTGGAACACCCCAACTTGGAACACCCACATTTCAACCATTGGAACACCGCCATTTTGAGTGTTGAAACACTCTACATTTCAACCTTTAGGACATCCCAAGTTCAACCATTGGAACACCCCAAGTTCATCCATTGGGAAACCCCAGTTCAACCATTGGGACTCTCCAATCTTAACCATTGGGACACCCTAGTTCACCCATTGGGACTTTCCAATCTGAACCATTGGGACACCCCAAGTTCAACCATTGGGACTTTTTAATCTTAACCATTGGGACACCCCAAGTTCATCCATTGGGAAACCCCAGTTCAACCATTGGGACACCCCAGTTCAACCATTGGGACTTTCCAATCTGAACCATTGGGACACCCCAGTTCAACCATTGGGACTCTCCAATCTGAACCATTGGGACACCCTAGTTCACCCATTGGGTCATCCCAAGTTCAGCCATTGGGACTCTCCAGTCTTAACCATTGGGACACCCCAGTTCAACCATTGGGTCATCCCAAGTTCAACCATTGGGACTCTCCAATCTTAACCATTGGGACACCCCAAGTTCAACCACTGGGACACCCCAAGTTCAACCATTGTCACTCCCATATTTTAACTCTGGGAACGCCCCCATTTTAACCATTGCAGCACCCTCCTTGAAATCACGAGACCCACATTCCAAAGGGCACTCCCCCACCTAAGACCGTCCTTCCCCCACCCCGTCCCCCAGCCTAGAGGACTTTCTGTGGGGGACAAGGAGGTATCGCGGGTCCTACACCACAAGGAGCACTGTCCACTCGGTTCACCGAGACCTCCGCCCGCCAGGAGACGGCTCCAGGGTGCTGGGCACGGTGCCCTTGGGCTTCCTGTCTCCGTCTCGCCTCTTTTTTTTTTGGTCCTTTCTAAGTGTTGGCATTTCCCGAGGGCGGGGGGACGGGGACGTAGAACCCGGTGGACGTTCCCCAGAGACACCCGTTCCCTCTGCGCGTGTGTGTGTGTGTGTGTGTGTGTGTGTGTGTGTGAGAGACGCTCCTGGCCGGACCAGCCCCTTGTGTACCTCACCTCGCATCTCCCTGCCCATCGTGCAACTCAAATCGCGCCGAAGAAATAAACGTATCTTAGCCACGAGTCTCCCGGGCGTGTAGGATTGTCTCGTCGGAGACCCAGGGGTGGACATTTGAGGTGGACAGCGGGGGCTGGGGGGGTGAGGCTGTTGGCCCACGTGTGCGACTAAGGGAGCGTGGACAGTTGGAAATCTAAAACAGGGCTGACTCCCTGCTTGGTGCTCAGGGCTGACTCCTGGCTCAGTGCTCAGGGCTGACTCCTAGCTTGGTGCTCAGGGATGACTCCCGGCTCGGTGCTCAGGGCTCACTCCTGACGGGGCTCAGGGTCCATCTGTGGTGTCAGGTCCAGTCCCGTGTCTACTGCATGCAAGGCCACGCCTCACCCCAGTACTATCTCCACGGCCAGATCTGGCTTCAGACAGGGGCCCGGGGAGGAGACGGAACTGGTTCGACAAGGATGGGCAGCTAGCGATGGGGACATGGGATCACCCAGGAGCGTAAACACACGTGTGCAGCATAAAAACACGTGTGCGCGTTGCATGGTTCTGACACGGGGTCTGACACCCGCGGGCTGGTCCCAGCAGGGTTTGGGGCTGCCAGAACGTCCTGGGGGTCCTGGAGGGAGACTCGGCTGTGGCCAGGAGGCATGGGGGACAGCCACACTCACACTCACACTCACACACTCACGTACACACTCACATACTCACATACGCTCAAACACACACACACTCAGTTACACTGACACACTCACATACACGCACATGCACAGACACTCACAGACTCACACAGTGACAGACACTCACACACAGTGAAACACACTGACACACATACACACTCACACAGACACTCGCATATAGACACAGTCATCTCAAACACACTCACATGCTCACTCACACAGACACATATACACTCTCACACACACACGAACACACACTGATACATACACTGACACATAGTCACACAAACACACAGTCACTCACACACACTCATTGTCACACACTCCACGGACACACACTCACATAAACACACAGTCACACACTCACACAAACACACACAGTCACACAGTCACACCGACACACACTCCCATACACACTCACACATACACACACAGACACACACACTCACATACACTCACACACACTTAGTCACACACACTAACACACGCATAGACACAGATGCACAGACACTCATAGACTCACACTCACACACTGACACACACACACACAGTGAAACACTCACACACTCACATATACACGCAGTCACAAACACTATGAAACACACTCATACGCTCACTCACACAGATACATATACACTCACACACGCCGATACATACACTGACACACATACTCACACAGTCACACCGACACTCACACAAAGACTGCCAGACACACTCCCAGACACGCACTCACACATACACACATCACACAGACACACACACAGACACTCATACTCACAGACACACTTGCACATACTCATAGTCACACACAGACAGTGACACACACACACATGCTCACACACGCACACTGACACTCATACCCTCACAACCCCCCCCATGTCCCCGGCAGGAGTCCCGGGTGTCCTGAGTCCTGTGGGCGTCCTGAGAGCCCCATTGGGCGGCTCCGCCCGGGACCCCTGGTGGCGTCTCCCCCGCAGGGCGGGTGTCTCCTGCTGAGGGTGGCGAGGGGCTAGGGGGGTCTCTGCTCCCGGCCGGGGGGGGGCGTCCCGGGGGTCCCGGGAGGGCGCGAGGGTCCCCAGGTCACCCTCGGGGCTTCTCCACAGCAGGTCAGGACGTCGTCAACATGGAGAACCAGCACAGGACCAACGCAGAGCCGCCCGGTGAGACCCCGACCCCTGACCCTCAGCTGACCCCTCAGCTGACCCCTCAGCTGACCCCGGGCTGCCCCTCACCTGCCCGCCACCCCCAACACTGACCCCTCAGCTGACCACACGCCTCTCCCCTCCCTCTTTCCTTCCTTCCTTCCTTTCTTTCTTTCTTTCTTTCTTTTTTCTTTCTTTCTTTCTCTATCTCTCTTTCTTTCTCTCTTTCTTCCTTTCTTCCTTCCTCTTTCTTTCCTTCCTTTACTCCCTCCCTCCATTCCTTCCTTCCTTACTTCCACCCTCCCTCCTTCATCCCTTCCTTCCCTGCATTGTGCTGTCCTTCATTTCTTCCTCCTTTCCTCCCTTCCTTCCTTCTCTCCTTCCTTTCTTCTTTCCTTCCTTCCCTCTTTCCTCCCTCCCTTCTTTCTTCTTTCCTCTCCTCGTTCCTTTCTTCCTGTCTTTCACCCTCCCTTCTTTTCTTCCTCCTTCCCTTCCTTCAATCTTCCTTTCCTTCCTTTCTTCCTTCCTTCCTTTCTTCCTTCCTTCCTCCCACCCTTCCTCCTTCATCCCTTCTTTTCCTGCATCATGCTGTCCTTTGTTTCTTCCTCCTTTCCTCCCTTCCTTCTCTCCTTCCTCCCTTCCTTCCTTCCTTATTTTCTTCCTTCTTCCTTTCCTTCCTTTCTTTTTTCCTTCCTTCCTTCTCTCCCTCCTTTCTCCCTCCCTTCTTTCTTTCCTTCCTTCCTCTCTTCGTTCCTTTCTTCCTGTCTCACACCCTTCCTTCTTTTCTTCCTCCTTCCCTTCCTTCAATCTTCCTTTCCTTCCTTCCTTCCTTCCTTCCTTCCTTCCTTATTTTCTTCCTTCCTTTCCTTCCTTCCTTCTTTCCTTCCTTCCTTTTCTCCCTCCTTTCTCCCTCCCTTTCTTCTTTCTTTCCTTCCTTCCTCTCTTTGTTCCTTTCTTCCTGTCTCACACCCTCCCTTTTCTTCCTCCTTCCCTTCCTTCAATCTTCCTTTCCTTCCTTCCTTCCTTCCTTCCTTCCTTCCTTTTCTTCATTCCCTCCCTCCATTATTTCCTTCTTCCTTCCTTCCCTCCTTCCTTCCCTTCCTTCTTTCCTTCCATCGTTCCATCATTCCTTCCTTCCCTCCCTCCCTCCCTTCCTCCCTCCCTTCCTTCTTTTCTTCCATCCTTCCATCCTTCCTTCCCACCCTCCATCTCTCCTTCCTCCCTCCCTTCTTCCCTCCCTTCCTCTCTCCTTTTCTCCCTCCCTCCCTCCTTCCCTCCCTCCCTCCTTCCCTTCCTTCCTTCCCTCCCTCCCTCCCTCCTTTCCTTCCTTCCTTCCTTCCTTCCTTCCTTCCTTCCTTCCTTCCTTCCCTCCTCACCCAAATTCTCGCGGAATCCTTTCCCACAGAGAAAAAAACAAAGACAGCCCCTGCTGGGGTCCCTGAAGGAAGGGTCGGGGGTCCGGGCTGGCGTGAGCATCTCCGTCCACTCCCCTTCTCCAGGCCATTGACCCCCGAAGATCACCGATTCCCAAATCACCCTCAGGGGGCCCTGGGCTGCCTCCCGCAGACCCCCGGAGTGTGTGTGTGTGTGTGTGTGTGTGTGTGTGTGTGTGTGTGTGTTGTGCCTTTGTCCAACCATGTCTCTGTGCCCCTCACAGTCCAGCAAACCCTCCTGAAAAGATAAGAATCACCGCCCTGAACCCAGACGCCGGAGTTCTGAACCACCGCTGCGCCGGGCGTTGGCAGACAATCACCCCCGTGCCTGTTCCCCGCGGAGGGCCAGTGCCCGCCAGACCCCCTCCTTGGGCCCTGGCACCCGGCCGGCTACAGCTGGGGGTCTCCATGACATCATCCGGACCCTCGGAACCTGCGAGCCCGGCCCTTACCCAGGACGAGCGTTGCGTCCACGCCTTCAGCTTCTTTGGGAGCCTTTGGGGGTTCCCGAGTGCGATATTCCGGGCACAGTGATGCCCACGTAATGCCAACAGACCCTCCCCACAGAAGCCTTCCTCGGAATCCCGGGGGCCGACTGACCCTCACCTATGGCCCCCCGCAGCAGGGAAGCCGCCCCCCCCCCCGCCCCCGCAGACCTGCCCAGGGAGGGAGGGAGAGAAGGAGGGAGGGAGGGAGGCCCTTGACCATCCCTAAGTGCCCACTGGCCATTTCTTAACACTGTTGGGGGAATCACTACCCCAACACCAGACAAATAAAAAGAAACAAGAAACTGAGTGCGTTGTCTATTTTGTTGTGATTTTTAGACCAAAGAGTCTCCAGGGTGTCGCTCTTTTTTTTTTTTTTTGCTTTTTGGGGTCCCACCCGGCGATGCACAGGGGTGACTCCTGGCTCTGCGCTCAGGAATCACTCCTGGCGGTGCTCGGGGGACCCTAGGGGATGCTGGGAATTGAACCCGGGTCGGCCACGTGCCAGGCCAATGCCCTCCTCACTGTGCTATCGCTCCAGCCCCTCTCTCTTCCTTCCTTCCTTCCTTCCTTCCTTCCTTCCTCTTTCTTTTCTCTCTCTCTTTCTCTCTTTCTTTTCTTTCATTTTGGGTCCCACCCGGCGATGCTCAGGGGTCCCTCCCAGCTCTGCACTCAGGAATCCCTCCTGGCGGTGCTTGGGGGACCCTAGGGGATGCTGGGAATCGAACCCTAGTCAGCCATGTGCCAGGCAAATGCCCTCCCCACTGTGCTAGCACTCAAGCCCCTATCAGTGTTTTTTTTAAAAGAAGAAGAAGAAAATAGGGTTCGATTCCCAGCATCCCATAGGGTCCCCCAAGCACCACCAGGAGTAATTTCTGAATTTCTGAGTACAAAGCCAAGAGGAACCCCTGAGCATCGCTGAGTGTGACAGAAAGAAAGAAAGAAAGAAAGAAAGAAAGAAAGAAAGAAAGAAAGAAGACAGAGAGAGAAAGAAAGAAAGAAAGAAAGAAGAAGAAAGAAAGAAAGAAAGAAAGAAAGAAAGAAAGAAAGGAGACAGAGAGAGAAAGAAAGAAAGAAAGAAAGAAAGAAAGAAAAAGAAAGAAAGAAAGAAAGAAAGAAGAAAGAGAAAGAAAGAAAGGAGAAAGAAAGAAAAAAGAAAGAAAGAAAGAAAGAAAGAAAGAAAGGAAAGCCCATTTAATACAGCATAAAAATTTTCCAATTCTCATGTACATATATGGATTCTCAACTCTGGAATCCAAAGCATATTACATTAAATCATTACATTAAATTCTCTTTTATACTGGAATCTCCTGGTGGTTATCATATGGTCATAGTTTATTTCTTAGCAAAACTATATTTATAAATAAAATATTGTTGGGTTTTTTTTACTTTTTTGCTTTTTTTGGGTCCCACCCGGCAATGCTCAGGGGTCCCTCCTGGCTGTGCACTCAGGAATCGCTCCTGGCGGTGCTCGGGGGACCCTAGGGGATGCCGGGAATCGAACCCAGGTCGGCCTTGTGCAAGGCCAACACCCTCCCCGCTGGGCTATCGTTCCAGCCCCCAAATTATTTATTTTTAAACCGCCAAATTTTTTTTTTTGCTTTTTGGGTTCCATCCGGTGATGCGCAGGGGTCCCTCCTGGCTCTGCACTCAGGAATCCCTCCTGGCGGTGCTCGGGGGACCCTATGGGATGCCGGGAATTGAACCCAGGTCGGCCTCGTGCAAGGCCAACGCCCTCCCCGCTGGGCTATCGCTCCAGCCCTGGAGGTCGCTTTTTAAATTTTTCCATTTTATTTTCATGGACTTTGTTCTCATGATGGTGAACGGTACCACAGGAAACACCAAATCCCACCCACCCTCACAAAATCTTCCCAGCACCCCAGTGTGCCCCCAAGGCAGATGCTAAACCATTTACTTTGTATCGCTGGTTAGGAAGCTGGCTTGAGTGTTGCAACATTGTATCACTGAAACCCCATCCTGGACAACTTTGTAACTGTGTATCTCCCAGGGATTCTATTGGAAACCTAAATTCAAAGAGACAAAGGAAGTCCTGGTCCTCTTCACTAAGAAAGTGGTGCGTGGGTGTCATTCCCATACTAGTTTTATTCACATGGACTTATTATGTGGACGAGCATTGTAATTAGTATGATATTATTAGCATAATAATAGTTATTATAAAATGCATATTCTGGCCCCCGTGGGAAGCATCTCCTTATTCCCAAACGAGAACTGTATATTCATAAACGCAGACGAATAAGAGGCATCGTGTGATTAATTGTAACGCTGTAATTGTGATATTAATCAGTTATTATAAGATTATGGTTTTTTTTTCCCATACAAGTGTTACGGATTATTCCCACAGCTCTTCCGGAAAGTGGTGGGACTTCTCAAGCGCTCAATTTCTCTTCAAGAATCCAGCCGTTACCTCCCCCCCAGAAGGCTTCAACAGCCCCTGATTTCTCTATTATACGTTCATTTGAAGAGAAATACTTTTTTTTTCCCGTGTTTTGGGTTTAGATATACTATCAGGGGCTGAAGCCATACCACAGCAGGGAGGACATTGGCCTGGCACGCGGCCGACCCGGGTTCGAGTCCCAGCATCCCATAGGGTCCCCCTGAGCACCGCCAGGAAGGATTCCTGAGTGCAGAGCCAGGAGTCAGCCCTGAGCATCCCCGGGTGGGACCCAAAAAGCAAAAAATAAATAAATAAAAATTTAAAAAGTGATGATAAAAATTTAGAGGCCAGAGTGATAACCCAGCGGGGAGGGCATTTGCCTGGCATACGGCCGACGCGGGTTCGAGTCCCAGCATCCCCTAGGGTCCCCCCGAGCACTGCCGGGAGAGATTCCTGAGTGAAGAGCCAGGAGGAAGCCCTGAGCATCGCTGGGTGGGACCCCAAAAAGAAAACAACAACAACAACAAAAAAGAGAATATCCCGGTCTGCCACAGAGTCTCAATTCAGCATCGTGGCATTTCCTGGTTTTTTATTTTTATTTTTTTTTTAATTAGTGAAACACCGTGAGGTACAGTTTGTAGATTTACAAATTTTTGTGCTTGGGTGTCAGTTACACAATAATCGAGTCATTGGTTTTTTTAAGGCAAGGTAAAGGTAAAGGTTTTTTTATTGTTTTTAAATTTATTTTTAAATTTTTTTATTATTATTTTTAATTTTTATTAGTGAAACACCGGGAGGTACAGTTGTAGACTCACAGATTTTTGTGCTTGGGTGTCAGTTACACAATGATCGAGTCATTCGTTTTTTTATTGTTTTTTATTTTATTTTTTAAATTTTTTATTATTATTTTTAATTTTTATTAGTGAAACACCACAAGGTACAGTTGTAGACTTACAGATTTTTGTGCTTGGGTTTCAGTTATACAATGATCGAGTCATTGTTTTTTTTATTTTAATTTTTAAATTTTTTTATTATCATTATTTTTAATTTTTATTAGTGAAACACCACAAGGTACAGTTGTAGACTTATAGATTTTTGTGCTTGGGTTTCAGTTATATAATGATTGAGTCATTGTCTTTTTTTTTTTTTTTAGCTGTCAGCGAGCGATTTGATTTCTCCAGGACCATCTGTTTTCTTTCTTTCTTTCTTTCTTTTTTTTTTTTTTTTTGCTTTTTGGGTCACATCTGGCGATGCACAGAGCTTCCTCCTGGCTCTGCACTCAGGAATTAGCTCTGGCGGTGCTCAGGGGACCCTAGGGCATGCTGGGAATCGAACCCTGGTCGGCCACATGCCAGGCAAACGCCCTCCCCTCTGGGCTATCACTCCAGCCCCTCTCTCTTCCTTCCTTCCTTCCTTCCTTCCTTCCCTTCTTTCCTTTCTTCCTTTCCATCATCCATCTCTTCTTCCCTCCCTCCCTTCCTTCCTTCCTTCCTTCCTTCCTTCTTTCCTTCCTTTCTTCCCTCCCTCCCTCTTTCTTTCTTTCTTTCTTTCTTTCCTTCTTTCTCTCTTTTCTTTCTTTTTGGGGTCCCACCCGGTGATGCTCAGGGGTCCCTCCTGACTCATGCACTCAGGAATGACTCCTGGCGGTGCTCGGGGGACCCTGTGGGATGCTGGGAATCGAACCCGGGTCGGCCATGTGCAAGGCCAACGCCCTCCCCGCTGGGCTATCGCTCCAGCCCCAATCTGTTTTCTTTTTTTTTAACTATAAATTTTATTATTATTATTTTTTTAACTATAAATTTCATACTCATATTTTCCGATCTGTTTTCTTTGGAGGCGGAGAAAAACGACTTCCCCCGGTCGACGGGTGTTCTTCTTGCTCAGGGCAACAACTTGTGTGGTTGCGGTGATTGCCGAAACATTTCACACAGGGCCTGAGTTGCACACACCCGCCCCGACTCACACGCCCCGCCCGCAAAGGGAAAATCCCGCCCCTAAATTTCTCGGCGTTTTTCTCAGTTCTCCAGGGGGATGTGGGACGCCGCCCCCCTCCGGTAACTCGCTGAGCCTAAAAAGACATGCAAAGTCACAGGGGTTTTCTTGGTGTGTACACACAACACACACACACACACACACACGTTGTCTTGGGAGGTCTTGGTTGTGAAAGGTTTGGAGTCTGCGTTGCGACACTTCCCAAGACATGCCCTGGTGCCCGTTTTCCTCCCCGGGTAAGTTTTCTTGGCACTGGAGCACAATTAAACGGGCGGGCGGGTTCGTTCAGGCGTGTTCGGGGTTCGGGGCTGTTGACTCAAGAGTGAATTCCTCTGTCTCTCTGTCTCTGTCTCTGTCTCTCTGTCTCTCTGTCTCTCTCTGTCAGTCTCTCCCTCTCTCTGTCTCTCTCTGTCTTTGTCTCTCCATGTCCGTCTGTATATCTCCTTGTCTCTCTGTCTCTCTCTGTCTCCCTGTCTCTCTTTGTCTCTCTGTCTCTCTATCTCTCCCTGTGTCTCTCTGTCTCTCTGATTCTGTCTCTCTCTGTCTCCCTGTCTCTCTTTGTCTCTCTGTCTCTCTATCTCTCTCTGTGTCTCTCTATCTCTTTGTTTCTGTCTCCCTCTGTGACTCTCCGTCTCTCCTTGTCTCTCAGTGTTTCTGTCTCTCCCTGTGTCTCTGTGTCTCTCTGACTCTCTCTCCTTGTCTCTGCCTCTCTCTGTGTCTCTGTGTCTGTGTCTCTCTCTGTCTCTCTGACTCTCTGTCTCTGTCTCCCTCTGTGTCTCTCTGTCTCTTCTGTCTCTATCTCTCTCTGTCTCTCTGTCTTTCTCTGTCTCTCCTTGCTTCTCAGTGTCTCTGTGTCTCTGTCTCTCTCTGTCTCTCTGTCTCTGTCTCCCTCTGTGTTTCTCTGTCTCTCCTTGTCCCTATCTCTCTCTGTCTCTGTCTCTCTGTTTCTGTCTTTCTCTGTCTCTTGCCTCTCAGTGTCTCTGTGTCTCTCTCTGTGTCTCTCTGTCTCTATCTCTCTTTGTCTCTCCTTGTCTCTCTGTCTCTGTCTCTCTGTCTCTCCCTGTGCCTCTCTGACTCTCTCTGTGTCTCTCTCTGTCTCTGTCTCCCTCTGTGTCTCTCTGTCTCTCCTTGTCCCTATCTCTGTCTGTCTCTGTCTCTCTGTCTTTCTCTGTCTTTCTCTTGCCTCTCAGTGTCTCTGTGTCTCTCTGTGTCTCTCTGTCTCTGTCTCCCTGTCTTTATCTCTCTGTCTCTCCTTGTCTGTCTCTGTCTCTCTGTCTCTGTTTCTCTCTGTCTCTCTCTCTCTGTCTCTCCCTGTCTCTCTGTCTCTCTTACACATGCACAGATCTGTACACACACACAACACCATGCACATATATATAGATAGACACATAGTCAAGCACACAGGCACACACATATGCGCACACACACTCAGGCACAACACACATGCGCACACTCAGGGAGGACACACTCAGACATATGCACACACAGACGCACACACACACCGTGAATGTAAACGCAGACACATACACAACCACCTAGACATACACATATGCAGACACCGTGAACACGTGCAGACACACAGTCACACGGGCACACGCATACACTCCAGCACACGGACGTCTGCCGGCACAGGTGTGTACACACACACCTGCAATGTACACATACACAGACACACAAGTCTACCGGCAGAAGCACACACACACTCACAAACAACAGCCCTACACACAAGGCACAGCCAGAGACACTCAGACATGTATGCAAAGACCCCCATCCCGTGCGCACGGGGGAAAAACACATTAAGCACAGAGTCACACACACACACACAGGCACACAATCACCACAAAGATTCCTATAGGCACAAATGCTCAGGTGTGCACCAGTGAGCAGAAAGTACACACACACAAATACACACACATGTGCCCTTCCCTGCATGCACACAGATACACGGATGGTTGATGTACCACACACAGAAGACACACACAGACAGACACACACAGACACACAGATACACAGATGCATACAGACACAGAGATGCGTGCAGACACACCTAGACACACACAGACACAATAGGACACACAGATACACACAGATACACCCACAGACACAGACTGACAGATACACAGACACACATGCAGAGACACATACAGACAGATACAGACCCAAGACACACAGACACACAGACACACACAGACAGACACTGATACACACAGACAGACACACATACCGATACACTCACCTATGCACACAGACACTGATACACATAGACACACACAGACACACACACAGACACACAGATACATACAAACAAACGCAGACATACACAGACACACAGAGATGCACACAGACATACGTAGACACAGAAGGGGACACGCACATACACACACACATAGACACAGACCGGGAAACACACAGAGACACACAGATACACAGGCAGACAGATACACACACAGACACACACAGAGACAAAGTCAGTCACAGAGACACACAGAAATAGACACATATAGAAACACACACAGACACAGAAATACACAGATACACAGACACACAATATACACACAGACACAGACACAGAGACAGGCACACACAGACACAGAGACACATACACTGACACACACAAACACTGATACATACACAGACACACATAGACACAGAGATACACACATAGACACACAGACACACAGATATACACAGACACAGACACACAGACACACACAGACACTCTGATACACACACTGACACACACAGACAACACACAGATATACACACAGACACACACATACAAGACACAGACACTCTCTGATACACACCAGACACACACTGACACACACACAGAGACAACACAGGCACACACACAGATATACACAGATACACACAGATACACACAGAGACACACAGACACTCACTGATACACACTGACACACACAGACACACACAGAAACACAGATGTACACACAGACACAGACAGACACAGGCACTCACTGATACACACAGAGACACACACAGACACAGACAGTGATACACACACAGACACACAGACACACATCGATGCACACACAGACACACAGATATACACACAGACAGACACAGATACAGATACACACACAGACACACACTGACACACACACGTTGTTCCCTTCCCTCCTACCTCCAACACTCCCGCACACACACACACACACACACACACACACACACCCCGCCCAGGGTTCCTCTCAGGACGCCCGGAACCTTTTGCCAGCTGCTCGGGGAACCGCCGACTCTGACGAATTCACTTCCCCTTTTCTCCCGCCCAGAGGGTGACTCTTGGAGCACCCACCTGTGACTCAGTTGCACCTGTGGGAATGTTCCGGAGCAACAGAGACTCAGCAGGGCCCAGGGGAACCTGGACGGCCCCTGCCTTGGCCGGGCCGGGCTGGATGGTCTCAGGGAGCCAGAGCACTGCAAACCGAGTCCGACCCAAGGGACACTGCCCCAGGAAGGGATTCTCGGCTTGCCCTCAGCTGCTCCTGCGTGAGAAAAGGAAGGAAGGACGGGGGCGGGGTGGACCCAAGACCTGCAAACGGACTCGCTTTAGTTTAGTCTGGGACTCGGATGGTGGCCAGACTGCTTGGGACTGACTCCTGGCTCAGTGCTCAGGGCTGACTGCCGGCTCTGTGCTCAGGGCTAACTCCCGGCAAGCTTCCTCCCTGCTGTCCTGAGAGGTCATTCTGTGTCCGTCTGTCTCCTTCCGATCAACTTCACTTACACGCTCCAGATCCGTCCACATCGCACCCAGTTGCGTGACTGCATCCTTTCTCTTGGCTGCGTAGTATTCCATTGTGTTGACGTTCCACTGTTTTCTCAATCCACTCATGTTCATGTTTTATCCACTCACAACACACTTGTGTTGTTTTCAAAGTTTGGTTATTGTGACTTAACGCTCCAACGAACCCAGCGGTGCAAAAGAAATAAAACTGTTTTTGACTGGACAGAAAGAAATTTTTTTTAAGTTTTTTGCAGTTCAGGTATTTGATACATTTTATCAAGACCCTAGGATTGACAACGCTGTTCACAGGAGAATAGTTTCTACTGTGTTGCAACACTAGTCCTGCCACCAGTGGCATACAAAGTTGCAACGCCAATCTTGCCACCTAAGGCAGTTGTTAAATGTATTCGTACATATGTGTATATATATATATTTTTATGCAGATACTGTGATTTATGAAGATGTTCATAGTACAATTGTTTCAGGAATACAATGTTGCAACACCAATCCCACCACCTGTGGCCGTTATTAATGTATTTGTACATATGTCTGTATATATATATTTTTATGCAGATACTGTGATTTATGAAGATGTTCATAGTGCAATTGTTTAACGAATACAATGTTGCAACACAAATCCCACCACCTGTTGCAGTTGTTAATGTATTTGTACATATGTGTGTGTATATATATTTTTCTTATGAAGACACTCTCCTTTATTAAGGTATTTATAGTAGAATTGTTTCAGAAATACAAAGTTGCAACAGCAATCTTACTACCAAGGCAGTTGTTAATTTGTGTGTGTGTATATATATGTATATATACACATACATATGGGTTTTTTTATGAAGACGATCTGATTTATTAAGCTGTTCATAGTAGATTTCTTTTAGGAATACAGTGTTGCCACATCAATCTTACCACCAGTGGCAGTTGTTAATGTGTTTGTACATATGCGTGTATATATATATTTTATATGAAGACACCCTGATTGATTAAGGTGTTCATAGTAGAATTGTTTATAAATACAATGTTGCAACAGCAACGTTACCACCAGTGGCAGCTGTGAATGTGTTTGTGCATATGTGTGTATATGTACATCCATGTTTTATGAAGACACTCTGATTTTTTAAGGTGTTCATAGTAGAACTGTTTCAGAAATACAATGTTGCAATACAAACCCCACCAGCAGTGGTAGTTGTTGATGTATTTGTACATATTTTTGTGTGTATATATATATATAATGGAGTCACTCTGATTTATGAAGGTGTTCATAGTAGAATTGTTTTAGGAATACAGTGTTGCAACACCAGTCTTACCACCAGTGGCAGTTGTCAATGTATACATATATATATATATATACATATGTATTTTTTATGAAGACTCTGTGATTTATTAAGGTGTCCATAGTAGATTTGTTTTAGGAATACAATGTTGCAACACCAATGTTGCCACCAATGGCAGTCGTTACTGTATTTGTACATATGCATGTATATATATATGAAGACACTCTATTAAGGTGTTCATAGTAGAATTGTTTTAGGAATACAATGTTGCAACACAAGTCCTACCACCAGTGGCAGCTGTGAAGGTATTTGTACACATGTGTGTGTGTGTATATATGTATATAATGTATATATATATATTATCAAGACATTCTGATTACTTAAGGTGTTCATGGTAGAATTGTTTTCGGAATACAATGTTGCAACACCAATGTTACCACCAGTGGCAGTTGTGAAGGTATTTGTACATATATGTGTATGTATATGTATATAATGTATATATATATTATCAAGGCATTCTGATTAATTAAGGTGTTCATGGTAGAATTGTTTTCGGAATACAATGTTGCAACACCAATGCTACCACCAGTGGCAGCTGTCAATGTATTTGTACATATGTGTGTGTACATACATATGTATATATTATGAAGACTTCTCACTTGTTACTCATCATCCCACTGATCATCAATTTGCTCGAGCAGGCGCCAGTAACGACTCCATTCATCCCTGTCCCAATGCCCTATTGGAGGGTCTTTCAGGGTCGGGGGAGTGAGACCCGTTATGGTCACTGTTTTTCGCAGATCGAACACACCACGGGGAGCTTGCCAGGCTCTGCCCGTGCTGTACGTAATAACCCGAAACAGGCCAGGTTGGAAAGAGGAACCAGCCTACCCCCGGGGGCCCTCCACTGGGAGCTTTCCGGCTGGGATTGCGGGGTAAGAGGTACAGATTCCAGGACTTAGTTGGCCGGGCTCTACCGCACATCCCAGACTAGGTCCTCAAGGTGCTTCACCTTGTCTTTCTCTGTCTCGGTCTGTCTGTCCCTGTCTCTGTCTCTGTCTCCGTCTCTGTCTCTGTCTCTGTCTTTGACTGTCTCTCTCTGTCTCTGTCTGTCTGTCTCTGTCTCTCTCTGTCTCTGTCTGTCTGTCTCTGCCTCTGTCTCTGTCTCAGTCTCTCTGTCTCTGTCTGTCTCTGTCTCTGTCTCAGTCTGTGTCTGTCTCTGTCTCTGTCTCTGTCTGTCTCTGTCTGTCTCTGTCTCACTCTCTGTCTCTCTGTCTCTATCTGTCTGTCTCTATCTCTGTCTGTCTCTGTCTCTGTCTGTCTCTGTCTGTCTGTCTCTGTCTCTGTCTCTGTCTTTGTCTCTGTCTCACTCTCTGTCTCTCTGTCTCTATCTGTCTGTCTCTATCTCTGTCTGTCTCTGTCTCTGTCTCTGTCTGTCTCTGTCTCTGTCTTTGTCTCTGTCTCACTCTCTGTCTCTCTGTCTCTATCTGTCTCTATCTCTGTCTGTCTCTGTCTCTGTCTCTGTCTGTCTCTGTCTCTGTCTGTCTCTGTCTCTGTCTGTCTCTGTCTGTCTCTGTCTCTGTCTGCCTCTGTCTCTGTCTGTCTGTCTCTGTCTCACTCTGTCTTTCTCTGTCTCTGTCTGTCTCTGTCTCTGCCTCTGTCTCTGTCTGTCTCTGTCTCTGTCTGCCTCTGTCTCTGTCTTTGTCTCTGTCTCACTCTCTGTCTCTCTGTCTCTATCTGTCTGTCTCTATCTCTGTCTGTCTCTGTCTCTGTCTCTGTCTGTCTCTGTCTCTGTCTGTCTCTGCCTCTGTCTCTGTCTGTCTGTCTCTGTCTCTGCCTCTGTCTCTGTCTCTGTCTGTCTCTGTCTGTCTCTGTCTCTGTCTGCCTCTGTCTCTGTCTGTCTGTCTCTGTCTCACTCTCTGTCTCTCTCTGTCTCTCTCTGTCTCTGTCTCTGCCTCTGTCTCTGCCTGTCTGTCTCTGTCTCTGTCTTTCTCTGTCTCTGTCTCTGTCTCTGTCTCTGTCTCACTCTCTGTCTCTCTGTCTCTGTCTCTCTATCTCTCTCTCTCTCACTCACTCTCTATCTCTCTGTCTCTGTCTCTGTCTCTGTCTCACTCTCTGTCTCTCTGTCTCTGTCTCTCTCTCCTCCTCCCCCAGACACCGACAAACTTCGCAGGGGTCCCATCAGACCCCCACCAACTCGCCAACAAGCTTCTTGGCGTGGCTGGCCCTTCCCCACGGCGGGGCTCCTGCCTCTTCCGTCCTAACAGCTGGCATCAAGACGGGGCTTCAGTGGAGTCCAGGCCCAACTCAATCAGCCTAAATCAATGGCTGACTCAATAGCAGGACTCCTACATTTTAAAACACACACACACACACACACACACACAAACACTGTGCTTGGGTCCTTCCCATCCTCCCTCCCCTCCCCCTGAGACCCTGGAGGTCACGCCCACAAACTTCAAACTACCTCCAGCTGTTACTTAAACTAATTAACGGGTGTGATTCAGGGACACACAAAGGAATCTCCGCTCAGGAATTATCTAAAATTATAGAATTCCAGGAGCACGCAACATCTTACGCTCTTCACAACAAGCAAAACAAGGGAGAGCTGGAGGGATAGCCCAGCGGGGAGGGCGATTGCCTGACTCAAGGCTGCGGCCGACTTGGGTTCGAGTCCTGGCATCCCCTAGGGTCCCCTCTGAGCACCGCCAGGAGTGATTCCTGAGTGCAGAGCCAGGAGGAAGCCCTGAGCATGGCGGGGTGGGACCCAAAAAGAAATTAAAAAGGATTATCGGGATTATCTCTGGGTGGGTGGAAAAGGGCCAGTTCACTGTTGTCTGTTGCAGGGGAGGATGGTCGTGGGCGGGTGTGTGGGGTCTGACGTGACTTCTGCAGTTTGTTGGTGTCTGGGGGAGAAAGTGTGAGACAGAGAGACAGAGACACAGAGAGAGACAGACACACAGCGAGAGACCTCTCATTGTCACAGTTTCCCAAGTTGGTTACTTACAAGGCAAATCTTTCAGGAACTCGGGATTCTGTGTTTGTAGTGAATCTCTTGAAAACAGGGTTAACAGGCAACAGTTTGTTGGTGTCTGGGGAAGAAAGTGTGAGAGAGAGAGAGAGACAGAGACAGAGACACAGAGACAGACAGAGACACAGAGAGAGACCTCTCATTGTCACAGTTTCCCTAGTTGGTTTCCCAAGGCAAATCTTTCAGGAACTCGGGAGATTCTGTGTTTGTAGTGAATCGCTTGAAAACAGGGTTAGCAGGCAACAGTGACGGCTCTGGTTGTGCTTGGGAGCCAAGCTGAGTCTTGGGGTGTTTGGGGAACGGAGTGGACGCAGCGGGCAGGAGTGAGAGCCTCACCCTGCAGAGGGCTTTGCCCAGGAGCCGGGCTACTGGGTTGCTGCCCCAACTCAGGGCTGGTCCCTTTGATGTCCCTGAGTGTCCCTGAGTCTCCCACGCCCGCCGCTGGTCTGATGCAGAGCTGCCTGGCGAGTGTGTCGGCCCCTTGGGTGTGGCGGCCGCCTCCCCCGCAACTGGGCCGGCCAGCGCCTCCGGGACTGTCCCGGGCAAGTGCACACTCGTTGTTGCCTGGGCTAGGAGAGTTGGCAGCATCTGTCCGGGCAGGGGGGGCGGCGGGCTGCCATTTGGCAAGGGCCGAGCGCAGGGACGCAGAGTTTCCAGACCTCGCCTCTTCCTCCTGGGGCGGGTGGGGCGTGCCTGGGTTGACTGGAGACTGGCCGGTGGCGGCAGCCAAGCCCACCACCATGGACGTCTGGGGTATTCTGACGGTTACGTCTCTGTGTCTCCTGCTGCGTGTGCGAGGTAAGAGGAGACCCCTCCCCCCACCCCAGGGTCTGCTGCTCAGAGGGGAGTCCCCAGCCCCTAATAGGCTGGGAGGTGTCCACCTGCATGTCTGGGCACTTCATGGTCAGTGCTTCACGAAAGCCGCATGCAGGGTTCTGTGGCCGGGCAGAGGGACAGGTTGGGCCAAGGTGCCAATTTGGAACCTGCAGTTAACTTGATCCAGGGAGCCTGCAGTTAACTCTATGCAGGCTGGCAGGAAGTCCAGGTCTGCAGGATGATTTGGGGGCGGGGGGGGGGGGGTCTGCGGGAGTCTCGTTCTGGCAGGCGTCATCCACCTGTGCCCACCAGCCCCGGCCTCGTCACAGGTGGTCAGTGGCAGCTGTTGTCTGTTGCAGGGGAGGACGGTCGTGGGTGGGTGTGTGGGGTCTGACGTGACTTCTGCAGTTTGTTGGTGTCTGGGAGAGAAACTGAGAGAGAGAGACAGAGACAGAGACACAGAGAGAGACAGAGACAGAGAGACACAGAGAGAGACAGAGACACAGAGAGAGACCTCTCATTGTCACAGTTTCCCAAGTTGGTTACCTACAAGGCAAATCTTTCGGGAACTCGGGGGATTCTGTGTTTGTAGTGAATCGCTTGTGTTCCTATTTCCCCTACAGCCTTTTCATATTCTACTCTAGGGCCATCTGCTTTGCTTAGACACAGACAGAGACAGAAAGAGAGAGAGAGGGAGAGAGAGAGAGAGAGAGAGAGAGAGAGAGAGAGAGCTGGGCTGAGGTTGGTTTTCGTTGAGTCTACAGGACAGTGTTTCGAACACCTAAAAGTTTTTTGCTGGAAGGTCTCCACTCGGAATCTCTGTATGTTTCTCGGTCTCTGTCTCTTTCTGTCTTTCAGTGTCTCTGTCTCTCTGTCTCTCAGCCTCTCTCTCTGTCTCTCGCTGTCTCTGTCTCTCTCTGCCTCTCTGTCTCTGTCTCTCTGCCTCTCTGCCTCTGTCTCTCTGTCTCTGTTTCTGTGTCTCTCTGAGTCTGTTTGCCTCTCTGCCTCTCTGTCTGTCTCTGTCTCTGTCTCTCTGTTTCTCTGTCTTTCTGTCTCTGTCTGCCTCTCTGCGTCTGTCTCTGTCTCTCTGTCTCTCTCTGTCTCTGTCTCTGTGTCTCTCTGTGTCTGTTTCTCTGCCTCTCTGTCTCTGTCTTTCTGTTTCTGTCTCTGTGTCTCTGTATCTCTGTCTCTCTGCCTCCCTCTCTGTCTCTGTCTCTCTCTGTCTCTGTCTCTGCCTCTCTCTGTGTCTCTCTGCCTCTCTGTCTCTGTCTGTGCCTCTCTCTCTCTCTGTCTCTCTCTCTCTGTCTCCCTCTGTCATGCTGCCCTAGTGTCCAGTGGCTGGATTCTTGACGCCCACCGTGCAAACACATTCCCGTCCCGACTGTCACAGTTCCATCCAGACCCCCTGGGTGAGGGATTTGTAGTGGGCCAGTGCCTAGTGCAGGAAAGACCATCCCCCCCATCCTCCGAGCAGAGCCAGCCCCCCACACCATCTCTGCATCCCCACCCCCAACCCCCCAGAGGGATGCCCTAGCAGGGCTGGAATCACTTATTTCCCCTGCATCCTCCTTGGAGTGGCATTTCCTGTTTATCTGGTAAAGGCGGTTCCCTCCTTCGGGCGGGTGCTGGCGGCTGTTTCGCCAACCCAGGCGAGAGTTACACCCAGGCACGGGACACGTTGGCGGCTTCCAACGCCTTCTAGAAAACAGGGGTGCCACGCCGGGGGAGGGTGGGGGGGAAACGGAGGGGGGAACATTGCTTGTTCAGACCTTTGCATCGGCTGGGAAATTTGTACTGTGACTGCAGTGAAGTGGATAAGGACTGAGTTTCCCTGCACCCCGGAGCAGAAGAAGGCTCTGTTCTCCGAGGACTGCACTGACTCACTGAGCGTTCTAAAGGTGGTTCTGCGGACTGGAGCGATAGCACAGTGGGGAGGACGTTGGCCTGGCACGCGGCCGACCCGGGTTCGATTCCCAGCATCCCCTAGGGTCCCCCGAGCACCGCCAGGAGTCGTTCCTGAGTGCGTGAGCCAGGAGTCACTCCTGTGCATCGCCGGGTGGGACCCAAAAAGCAAAAAAATAAATAAAAATAATAATAAAGGTGGTTCGCCTGGTGGGCTTACGGGAGGAGGAAAACCTGGGGACCCTCCCGCTGCCCAGAAGGGGAAAGGGAACGAATTCTATGCTGGTGACGTCCTTTCTGTCACGCCAGGCACGCTTCTGTTTCCTGGGTGTCCCCTGTGGGTCCCCAGGAGGGGAGAGGAGGTGGCATCCTCGTGGCCACCAAGTGGCTGCCGTTGTACCAGCCCTCTCTGACCGCGCCCCGTGTCTCCTTCCTCAGGCCTGGCGGTGGGTGGGAGGTTGAGTGTTGGCAACTGAGACTGGGTCCTCAGGACAGGCTCGATTTTGCCTCTGGGACCTTGGGTGCCTGGTCACCTCGGGGAGGGGAGGGGAGGGCAGGGGAGGCCTTTTCCAGGGGCCGGGAAACCGAGGCACAAAAGCTCCCCCCTCTGCTAAGAGTCACGGAAGGGGTGAGCTCGGGGAAGGATGAGAGGACAAGTGAGATTTGCAGCCGAGTCTGTGTCCTGGGCTGGAGCGTGAAATTCGCAAGCAACCCCGACCTCCCTCCGGACCTGGGTCAGAGGCTTCAAAGGCTCTGCCCAGCTCTGCCTACAGCCCATAAAAGGCTTGTAAAGGACCGGCGTCTCGGTGTGTCCAGGGCGTGATTGATTGAGGCCGTAGTCTTTTCATCTGGGCTTCTTTTCTCACGACGGGGTGTGGGGAGGTCACAGCTCCGTGTGGGGGAAGGTTTTGCCGAACGAACTGTGTCACATCTGGGGGCAGAGGGCTGCCTGGCAGGAAGAGGGACAGAACTGGGTCTTGGTCAGGGCCAGGAAGATTGCCCCATGGTTGGCAGCCCGCCTCGTGAGCTGGGGGAGAAGGCGGCTGGGATGGAGAAGGGGTCACTGAGTCGGGGGGGGTTGGAGGGGTCGCTCGAGATGGGAGATGTGTCCTGAGAGTAGATCAAGGGCCCAAAGTGATCGGTATTGGATCGGTATTGATCTGTATTGATCTCAGTATCTGTATCGCAAACCATGATGCTCCAAGGTAGAGAGAGAGACTGGGGGGGAGATTGTCTGACATGGAGGTGGGGGAGGGTGGGATGGGGGGATACTGGGGACATTGGGGGGTGGGGAATGGACACTGGTGGAGAGATGCAGGTTCCCTCATGGTACGACTGAAACTCAAACATGAAAGCTTGGTAACTGCATCTGATGGTGATTCAATAGAATGAAATAACATAATCGGAGACAGACACTCAAGCACAGTCAAGACCAGGGCCAGGAGGATTGCTCCATGGTTGGACGTCGGCCTCATGACTGGAGGGAGAAGGCAGCTGGGACGGAGAAAGGGTCACTGAGTGAGAGTTGGAGGGGTCACTTAGGATGGGAGGTGTGTCCTGAGAGTAGATCAAGGACCAAACGTGATCGGTATTGGATCGGTATTGATCTGTATTGATCTCAGCATCTGTATTGCAAACCATCATGCCCCAAAGGAGAGAGAGGATGGGGGAGATTGTCTGCCATAGAGGCAGGGGGAGGGTGGAATGGGGGGAGGATACTGGAAACATTGGTGGTGGGGAATGGGCACTGGTAGAAAAATGGGGGTTCCATCATGGTATGACTTGAAACTCAAATAGGAAAGCTTGTAACTGTGTCTCACAGTGATTCAATATAGTAAAATAACATAATAGGAGACGGACACTCAAGGACAGTAGAGACCAGGGCCAGGAAGATTTCTCCATGGTTGGCAGCCTCCTCCTGAGCTTGGGGAGAAGGAGGCTGGGATGGAGAAGAGGTCACTTAGTCAGGGAGGGTTGGATTGATCGCTTGGGATGGGAGGTGTGTGCTGAGAGTAGATCAAGGACCCAACGTGATCAGTATTGGATCTGTATCGATCTGCATTGATCTCAGTATCTGTATTGCAAACCGTGATGCCCCAAAGGAGAGAGAGAGTCTGGGGGAGATTTTGTCTGCCCTGGAGGCAGGGGGAGGCTGGGATTGGGGGGATACTGGGGACATTGGTGGTGGGAAATGGGCACTGGTGGAGGGATGGTGATTCCAACATTGTATGACTGAAACCCAACCATGAAAGCTAGTAACTGTAGCTCACGGTGATTCAATAAAACAAATTTTAAAAAAAATAAGTGGATCTTGGGACAGATAAGAGCAACGAACAGAGACAGGCGTGGATCTCGCCAGTGACACCGCCTGGAGTTGGGGTCATGGGGTCCAGTGACGCGTTAGGATGGGTGACCATCTGCTGCCCTTGTTTCCCTACCGATTGCATCTTGCATGCTTTATCTATGCACCTGACGTTCATTCTTTTACCCGTGTTCTATCTGTGCAAGATCCCTACGTCCATCGTCCACCCACCACCCATCCTTCTATCTATCCATCGCCTTCCCATCACCCAGCCACCAACCCATTCGTCTGTCCAACCATTCATTCACCCTTCCAGCCATTATCCATCCATGGCCCCTCCATTTATGTATCTGAATGTCTATGCACCACTCATAGGCCCATCCATCATTTGCCCAATATCTTTCCACTTATTGATCTACACAATCTTTTTCTTTCTGCTTCTTGGGTCACACACAACGATGCCCAATGGTTACTCCTGGCCTTGAACTCAGGAATGACTCCTGGCGGTGCTCAGGGGGACCCTAGGGGATGCTGTGAATCGAACCTGGGTCGGCCACGTGCAAGGCAAAGGCCCTCCCCGTTGTGCTATCGTTCCAGCCCCTACACACTCTTTTATCCAACATGCGTCTACCCATCCATCTGTCCGTGCATGCCTTCATCCACCTTGTGTTCATGATTTATCCGCCCATCCATCCATCCACTAATAGCCAGGTGTTGGTAATCTATTCTCTATCCAGCTCTATATTCATATATCCTTACCCATTATCTATCCATCCACCAACAATCCTTCAATGTATCCACTCACCATCCATCACCCAACTACCAGTCCATCCATCCCTCCATCCCTCCATCCATCCATCACCCATTTACCAATGCATTCATCAATTGATCAATCCATCCATTCACCATCCAGGCACTCACCTACCAATCCCATTCATCAATCCATCGATCCATCCATCACCCATCTACCAATTCATCCATCCATCCATCCACCCATCCATCCATCCATTCATCCTTCCATCCATTCATCCATCCATCCATCACCCATTCACCAATACATTCATCAATTAATCAGTTCATCCATTCACCATCCAGTCACCTACCAATCCCATTCATCAATCCATCGATCCATCCATCACCCATCTACCAATTCATCAGTCCATCCATCCATCTACCCATCCATCATCTACCTACTAATCCATTCATCAATAAATGCATCCATCACCCATCGTTGGGTCTACCAATCCACTCATCAATACATCCATTCATCATCCAACTACCAATCAATTTATGACTCAATATATCCATCCATCAGCACCTATAAAACCATCCATCCATCCACCCATCCATCCACCCATCCATCCATCCATCCACTCATCCAACCATTCATTCATCCATCCATTCATCCAACCATTCATTCATCCATCCATCCATTCATCCATCCATCCAACCATTCATTCATCCATCCATCCATTATTCCATCCATCTTCCCATCACCCATCTACCACTCCATTCATCAATAAATCCATTCAATCCATCACCCATCTACTAATCCACTCATCCATCAATCCATCCATTCATCATCCAACTACCAATCCATTCATGACTCAATCCATCCATCCATCACCACCTATAAATCCATCCATCCATCCACCCATCCATCCATCAATGCACCCATCATCCATTCATCCATCCATTCATCCATCCATTCATCCATCCATTCATCCATCCATCTTTCCATCACCCATCTACCACTCCATTCATCAATAAATCCATTCAATCCATCACCCATCTACCAATCCACTCATCCATCCATCCATTCATCATCTGACTACCAATCCATTCACGACTCAATCTATCCATCCATCACCACCTACAAATTCATCCATCCATCTATCCACTCATCCATAAATCCATCACCCATCCACCCATCCACTCATGCACACATCCATCCATTTACCTATACATCCATCCACCTACCTCCCTGCTAATGCAGTTCACCATACATCAATTCTCATTTTCTCATATACACATCAACTCCAAAATTCTCTCCTCACCTCCTTGAAAACCTGTTCCCTTGTACCAAGTCTCTGGCCCCCGAAAGACCAAGCAGTTCTGGCAGCTGCACTGGTATCTCTGAACCCTCACAACTGAGTGAATCAGAGGTTCGATCTGGCACTTCACATGTAGTGCAGTGTCCCTTTGTCCCAGGCAACCCAGACCACGTGGGAAGCTGGGATCTCGGCCGACACCCAGGCCTCGTCACACCTCCCTCGCTGATTCTCCCTTGAGTCACCTTGCGCCCTGCTTGATCTCTCTATTCCCTCTCTGCCTGTGTGAGTCTTTGAGTCGAACTGGGTCACTGGAGATGCCCTTTCTCACGGACCCAGCCCATCAGCAGGAAGGAACCTGCCCGAATCTTCAGCATCAGGATTCTCGGTTCTTGGGGTGCAGACTGGGGAGAAGATTTTCACTCTGTAGGTGGGTGAGGCACTTGGGGGAATCTGCCTTGGAAGCATCTCAGAGGGAGTTGCCCAGGCTGGAGCCAAAACCCCCCTCTGTCGTGATGAGTGCCCGGACATCTGGTCTACCTTGGCACTGAGCCTCCTGGATCCTGTCCCGGGTGTGTCCTCTCTGGGGATGCCAGTTGAGCCATGCTTCATGCAACAGTGTCAGGCCAGCTCGGACAGTCACGGGGAGAGGGGAGGGGAAGGGAAGGAAGGAAGGAAGGGAGGGAGGGAAGAAGGGATGGAGGGAAGGGGGGCCAGGAAATGTGAGTCAGACATGTTTTTATTTTATTTTATTTTATTTTGCTTTTTGGGTCACACCCGGCGATGCGCAGGAGTTCCTCCTGGCTCTGCACTCAGGAATTACCCCTGGCGGTGCTCAGGGGACCTTAGGGGATGCTGGGAATCGAACCTGGGTCAGCCACGTGCAAGGCAAACGCCCTCCCCGCTGGGCTATCACTCCAGCCCCTGAGTCAGACACTTTCAACTAGGCTTGACTTTGCCTTCCAGAGAGCAGGGGTTGGGGCCAGAGAGATACAATGGTTAGGGCGCTTGCCTTGTTCATGGGTGATGGTGGTTCCATCCCCAGAATCCCATATGCTCATCAAAACCTCCCAGGACTGATCCCGGAGCACAGAGCCAGGAGTTCAGCCCTGTGCGCCAGTTGGGTGTGGCTCAGAAAATAAAAATGAAAGAGAGAGAGAGAGAAAGAGAGAGGGAGAAACAGAGAGAGAGAGACGGGGGGAGACTGGGCAATCCAATATCTGGACTCAATCTTGGTTGTCTGAGGTGGGAATTGGAGGAGTCCCTAGGGTGGGTTTTCTTCCCCCAAGACTCCAGGATGGGCTGTGTGGGGGGGTCTAAGGAGGGGATGGAGGGACAAGGAGGAGCCTGGGGTGGAAGCAAGCAAGGAAGGAAGGAAAGAAGTAACAACAGAAGGAGAGAGGGAGAGAGTGAGAAGAGGAGGAAGGAAGGAATAATAAAAAGAAAGAGAGAAAAAAGAAAGGGAGAAAGAAAGAAAGAAAGAAAGAAAGAAAGAAAGAAAGGGAGAAAGAAAGAAAGAGAAAGAGAGAATGAAAGAAAGAAAGAAAGAAAGAAAGAAAGAAAGAAAGAAAGGGAGAACGAAAGAAAGAAAGAAAGAAAGAAAGAAAGAAAGAAAGAAAGAAAGAAGGAAAGGAAAAAGGGAAAGAAGAAAGAAAGAAAGATAGAAAGAAAGAAAGAAAGAAAGAGGAAGGAAGGAAGGAAGAGAAAGAAAGGGAGAAAGAAAGAAAGAGAAAGAAAAAAGAAAGAGAGAGAGAAAGAAAGAGAGGAAGGAAGGAAGGAAGGAAGGAAGGAGAGGAAGGAAGGATGGAAGGAAGGAAGGAAGGAAGGAAGGAGAGGAAGGAAGGAAGGAGAGAGAAGGAAGGGAAGGGAAGGAAGGAAAGAAGGAAAGAAAGAAAGAAAGAAAGAAAGAAAGAAAGAAAGAAAGAAAGAGGAAGGAAGGAAGGAAGGAAGGAAGGAAGGAAGGAAGGAAGGAAGGAAGGAAGAAAAGATACACACGAAAACTGTTTCCTGGGCATGCTTGAGGCATTGTCATTTCCCACCTTGTCCGTAAGGAAGACACCCCAAAACTCCAACCCCACAGCCGAAGACCATGCACTGTGCAAAAATTGGAAGTGAGGGAATGGGTCTCACCAGCCCACCACCTCCTCCCAGAAGACCTCCAGTTTTGCAACTGCTCCGCCTTCCAGAAAACCAGATGGGGCTGGCGGAATCGGGATCCCTGTCTTGGTGTCCCGGAGGACGTACTCCTAGTGGAGAGGCAGATGACAGGGCAGGAACCTTCCAGAGGTTTTTTTTTGCTTTTTCTTCTCTTGTTCCGGTGCCAGAATGAGGCTCTGTGTCTCTGGAGAAGGGCCCTGGGTCAGATGTTAGCAGAAGCCACACACAGGGCACGTGAAGGTGGACATTCGCGGACCGAGGGATCAGCAGCCGTGTCCAGGGCTCTGTGGGGGGGGGGTCTCTCTGGGGGACGGCGTGAGGGCCTGGACACGGGACTGGGAGGACGTCCCCACTGTCCCATCCTAACACCCTGCCTGGCCCCCTGCAGGTGATGGAGACTTTGACTTGGCGGACGCTCTTGATGACCACGACCCGGGTGAGTGCGGCCGTACTGAGCTGAGGATTTTGGCGGGGGCGTTGGCCGGGGTTTGGGGGCTGGAGCATCAGAGCACTGAAATGGGGACCCACCCCACGGTCTTGGGTCACACGTGTGCTTCTGTACGCCCCAAAAAGGGAAAACTCACGCGTGACTTCTACCGTCTGCGACCCCGGGGATAAGATGGGAGGCATTGGGGAGTAACCCTCCGGGCTGCTCTCTCTGCAGTGCCCACAGGATTGTTTGCAAAATCGAATTAGCGTCGATTGTAGTTACACTGGGCTGGACCGATGGCACAGCACGGAGGGCGTTGGCCTGGCACTCGGCCGACCCCCGGGGTTCGATTCCTCCGTCCCTCTCGGAGAGCCTCTCGGCCAGCTCCCGAGAGGATCCCACCCGCCCGGCAGAGCCTGGCCAGCTCCCTGTGGCGTCTCCGAGATGCCAGACACAGTCACCACGAATCTCACCGTGGGAGACGTGACTGGTGCCCGCTCAGGCAAATCGATGAACAACGGGAGGACAGTCCTACGGTGCTATTATTATTATTATTATTATTATGATTATGATTATTTGGCTTTTTGGATCACACCCAGCGATGCTCAGGGGTCCCTCCTGGCTCTGCACTCAGGAATGACTCCTGGCAGTGCTCAGGGGACCCTATGGGATGCTGGGAATCGAACCCGGGTCGGCCGCATGCCAGACTAACGCCCCTCCCCACTGGGCTCTCGCTCCAGCCTCTCTCTCTTCCTTCCTCCCTTCCACCCTTTCTTCCTCCCTCCCTCCCTCCCTCCCTCCCTCCCTCCTTCCTTCCTTCCTTCCTTCCTTCCTTCCTTCCTTCCTTCCTTCCTCCCTTCCACCCTTCCTTCCTTCATTTCTTCCTCTCTTCCACCCTTCCTTCCTTCTTTCCTTTCTTCCTCTCTTTCTCTGTCTCTCTTTTTCTTTTCTTTCTTTTTGGGTCTCACCTGGCGATACTCAGGGGTCCCTCCTGGCTCTGCACTCAGGAATGACTCCTGGCGGTGCTCGGGGGACCCTAGGGGATGC